>NW_026854704.1:0-70372 GCF_026571515.1 Ruditapes philippinarum | reverse complement strand
TAAGAAAGAAATTGAAATTTTAAAATCTAAAACCCTAGACCTCAACACCAGACAAGAAGAAGCTGAACAATACAGCAGGAAAAACAATGTTAGAATAGGTAATTATACAGAGAAACAAAGTGAGAACGTAACAGACATTGTGATAGATATTGCTAGTAAAATTGGGTCAAATATTTCAAAATCAGACATAGACAACTGTCACAGACTAGGAAAAAAGAAATCAGACAGTCAGAAAACTAGAGATATCATTGTAAAGTTCACTAGTTACAGAGCAAAGTCAGAATTTATTAAAGGTAGAAAAAAGCTAAAAGAGAAGCATGAAAACATCTTTATCAATGAGGATTTAACCAAATACAGAAGTGATATAGCTTATGAAGCAAGACTACTGAAGAAGGACACCCACTCAAGTATAATAAGTACATGGACCTTTAATGGCTGTATATATGTACAAACAAAAAATGATGAAGTTCAAAAAATTACCAAAAAGGAAGACCTTATAATGTTTAGTTAAATATCTAAATAAAATAAAAACATGAGTACACAGACCATAGGCTTGTGACATTACAAAGATAGTCTTAGACAATATGTCTAAAATAGATTATGCAAAATTATGAACAATACAACCAGTTAACTTTGATGAGGCAAGTACAAGGATGGCCATAGACTTGTTTATACTGAATGTGAAATATAAATGTATATAAAGACCTATGGTTATGATAAAAATATGTGTAATTGTGTGCATGAATATACATGTCTGTAAAATATTGTGTACATCTATCATTATTGCATCTGGTATGAGTTTGTGTATATATATGTTGTACATATAAATTAAATGTTTTGAACAAGTCTATCATGAATATATAATGAAAGTACTATTTGTATGAGTGTGCATATGTAAATGTTGTATAAATGTATATGAAATCAATATATGAATAAGACAATTAAGAATATATTATGAAAGTACTTTTTGTATAAGTTTGCATATGTATATGATGTATATAAAAATTTAATGTTTGAATAAGTCAATTATAAATAAATATTATGAAATATATATTACATTGTATTATGAAAGTTCTAAAACAAACAGGTATGACACATAATACAAATTATATGGTAAATAAAACAAAATACAAACTATATGTGTAAAAAAAACAATTAAAAGAGACTATGTATATAATGCTGACAATCACTTGAATTTGAGTATACATGTATAAAGTTATGTATAAAAGTATGATAATACATAGCTGATTTTATATATATGTATGTATATGTATGTGTATGTGTATGTATATGTGTGTGTGTGTGTGTATGTATGTGTATGTGTGTATATGTATGTGTATGTGTGTATGTATATGTATATATGTATGTGGATGTATGTATGTATATGTATATATATATATATATATATATATATATATATATATATATGTGTATATATGTATGTATATGTGTATATGTGTGTGTGTGTGTGTATATGTATATATATATGTATGTATATGTGTATATGTATATGTGTATATATATGTGTATGTGTATATGCATATGTGTATGTATATGTGTAGGTATATGTATGTATGTGTATATATGTGGGTATGCATATAAGCATATGTATTTTATTTATTTACATGAATTTATAGACTAAATATAATAGTCATTTAACAATCATATTTTGTGAACATGATATAAAAATACAAATACAAAAATATAAAAAATTCAATATAAGTTAAAAGTAAAATATATTAAAGAGGGATTAAATATATATAAATGTTGATAATCTAACTGTTGTATATGTGAAATTCTAGCTGTTATATATGTGAAATGCTAGCTGTTGAATATGTGAAATGCTAGTTGTTGTATATGTGAAATGCTTGCTGTTGTATATGTGAAATGCTAGCTGTTGTATATGTGAAATGCTAGCTGTTGTATATGTGAAATACTAGCTGTTGTATATGTGAAATGCTAGCTGTTGTACATGTGAAATGCTAGCTGTTGTATATGTGAAATACTAGCTGCTGTATATGTGAAATGCTAAATAAAACATGGTTAGTTGAAATGGAATAGAGAAAGTGATAGTGTATAAAATAAACATCATGTGGAATCATTTTTATTTCAGCAAATTTTGATAACTAAATAGGCTACAAAATTATGTTTGTATTTCTAGGGTACATTATATATAGAATTTCATAGATGTTAGAAATGTATATATGTGTAATTTTTTATGAATAAATAATGAATTATTAATATAAAGAGATTCTGTTCATTAAGAGAAGGTTTTTCCAAAAAGAAATGTATAAAAAAAACAATATTTTTTTTTGTTATATTCAGATATTAAGGGTAAGAAATGTCTGGTAAAGTGGCTCAACTCCTTAATTTGAATTATTATGATATTGTTTGTGGAAATTATGAAATTAATTACAGTGTCTATTTTAAGTTAGATAGATCTACATGTATAATTTTTAAAATCTATCACAACAATTTGAAAAGCTATTAGATCTAATGTGTTAACATCTACTTAAATCACATATGTATGCATTTTTTGATTTTTTGGGATTCTCGTTGATGAAAGTTCAGTGTAACTGACTATGTTTTTTTTATATTTTTACATTCTTTTGGCAGCTTCTATATGTATTACATGTTATAAAGTCTTTATTTATACATTCATGAATGATTCACAGCTACAATATTTGTTGTATGTTACATGTATTAAGTTTTATCTACACAATTAGAACTTGCAGCTCTTACATGAAAGCAATAGGATACAGTTACTTATAATTATTTTTATTACTACTCATTGTATATATTATTTATCGGAACATTTCTCTTTGTTTTCATAATAATCAACTATTTGCCTACCTTAATGTATTTCATATTGACTTCCGACATTTCTCCTCAATTCCTGCTGAAGAAACACTTTTGTACACTCAATCCCCTCAAATTAAAATCCCCTTTTTTACATTGTCTTAGAGAAATATATTTTTGATTGATTAAATCATTCTTTTAAATGTAAACAAGCATATCAGACCAAATTATCACAATATTTTATTACATTTATACATAATAACCACATTTTCCATGATAATAATAATTCGACTGTAGTAATATAATGGAATTTCATTCATAAAACGTGTGTACACTCGAAACTACTCATGCGGCTAATGTTGACCATAATAATGTATAGTATTTACACGATGAAGTGTCATTCTTTTATTTACACGTTTTGTAATATAGCCTGCACATCTTCAACTGTCAAAATTGTCTGTCGGCATGACTGATACTATACACATTTAATTTAAAATAAAGTGTCATCTAATCCACAATTAATTGCAATCAAGCAACTGTCGTGTGGTCACACTTAACAATAGGACTATGTATATGCATTTTCCTATTTCATATTTTTCCAATCTGATTTATTTATCATGTACCTTTTCTTCCTTCCTTTCTCTCTTCTTCTTGTGTCACTTTTATCTATGGAGTTCCTCACCCAGAAATAATTACAACCCTGGTGTAACATAATGTCCCTGAACATGTATATATCCAGGGTGAGGTTCGGTTTTAATTTGTTTTCTTATATCCGAGAAGATATTTTTATTTATTTTTTCAAACTCTGGGTTTATTTTCTTCTATATAGAGCAGGCGATATTCACAAAAATCCTGGTCCCGATCTAAATAGCTCAGACTCTTTTAATTATACATCTTCCTCTTCAACGGTAAACGAAATCTTAGAGAGTTTCAATAACTCCTTATCAATTGTCCATTATAATGTCCAGAGTTTCTTCTCAAAGAAAGATATCGTACAAGGAGAACTACAACATTTTGATATAATTTCTGTCACAGAAACATGGCTTAAACAGCAATATAGACTCGGAATCGATCTCTTTTGAAAATTTTTCTACTCCATTTAGAAAGGACAGAGTTGCTGATAACCATGGTGGCATTTTAGTATACGTTAAAAATAGCATTCCAGCCGTAAGAAGACAAGATCTCGAGATTAGTGGTATTGAATGTATTTGGATAGAGTTAACGATTCATCATTCGAAATTTCTTGTTGGCACCTTCTATCGCCCTCCAAATTCTCCTGCATATGTTCTCTCCAATATTGAACGATCAATTGACCTTGCCTTTGATACTAGCATTAAGAATATAATAATCACCGGTGATCTCAACTTAGATATCTTAAAAACAGCATCATCCAAGAAACTACTTGATATAGCAAATCAATACAACATGACACAAATAATAAACGAACCAACGCATTTCACAGAATCATCTTCCTCTCTGATTGACGTTTTCCTTGTTTCTTCTTCGTGTAGTGTCCATGCTTCGGGTGTAGGTGATCCATTTCTTGAACAACAATTAAGATATCATTGTCCAGTATATTGCTTACTTAACTGTCAAAAGTCACATGCTAAATCATTTAAACGTCTTATCTGGAAATATGATCAATGCAACTTTAATAATATGCGACGTGAAGCGGCTTCATATAACTGGGAATCCCTTGAAAGTGACGATATCGATACTTATGCTAGTAATATTACTGAAACCTTGATTACATTATCAAAAAAACACATTCCAAACAAAATAGTTACTATAAGACAAACAGACCCTCCTTGGATGCATAATGAAATAAGAAAATATATACGGAAAAGAAAAAGGGCATATGACAGAGCTAAAAAATCAAATAATATTGAACACTGGAACAAATACAAAACATTAAGAAACAAAACAACTCACCTACTTAGAAATGCAAAAACAGATTATACTAAACAATTATCAGAAAAAATAAAAGGAGAAAATTTAAAAACAACAGATTACTGGAAAATTCTCAAACAATTCATTAAACCAACAGTAAATAGTAAAATTAAGATTTTGAATGATAATGGCACCATATTGACTTCTGACACTGAAAAAGCAAATTTACTTAACCAATTTTTCCAATCACAATCCTCACTTGATGATAAAAATAAGTCTTTACCAAACTTTCATGTACATCAAAATATTAATAAACTTGACACAATAAATATAACTTATGATGAGGTACGTGATACTCTTAAAACTCTCAATGTTGGTAAAGCATCAGGACCTGATAATATCAACAACAGGATACTAAAGGAATTGTCAGAAGAACTTTCTGTACCTCTCTGTCATCTTTTCAGAAAATCATTAACAGCTTGTAAAGTCCCTTCACAATGGAAGCTTGCCAATGTATGTGCAGTCTACAAGAAAGGTGACCCCTCAATTGTTTCTAATTACAGACCTATATCACTTCTTAGCACGATCAGCAAATCTTTAGAAAAAATTATACATAAGCATATATTCAATTTCTTTGTTGCTAATAACACAATAACTTCATTACAATCTGGGTTTGTTCCCAATGACTCAACAACAAATCAACTTGTTTCTATATATAATACATTTTGCAAAGCCCTTGATGATGGAAAAGAAGTGAGAGCTGTCTTTTGCGATATTTCAAAAGCCTTTGATCGTGTCTGGCATAAAGGTCTCATTTTCAAGCTTCAGTCTGCTGGAATAAATGGTGGGCTTTTAAACTGGTTTAGTGACTATCTCAGTGATAGAAAACAAAAGGTGGTTCTTCCAGGCGGTTCCTCTCAAACCGTTTTTTTTTCAGCCGGAGTTCCTCAAGGGTCCATTCAAGGCCCTCTTCTCTTTTTAATCTATATAAATGACATTGTTCTTGACATTAACTCATATATCAGACTCTTTGCAGACGATACAAGTTTATATATCATTGTTGATAATCCACTTCATGCTGCGGTGACTCTTAATTCTGATCTGAAAAAAATTACAGAATGGGCAAATGGCTGGCTTGTAGACTTCAATCCAAGTAAAACGGAATCAGTAATTATCTCTCGTAAAGTAAACAAACCAATTCATCCCCCATTGACAATGAACGGAGTGCAAATAAATGAAGTGACCTCACACAAACATCTTGGAGTAACATTTTCTAATGATGGAAATTGGCATTCTCACATACAAAATATTACCAAAAAAGCCTGGCAAAGAATTTGTATAATGAGATCTTTGAAAATCATTCGTGAACGTAAGTCACTTGAAACTATATATCTCTCTTTCATTCGGCCCCTTCTGGAATACTCGGATGTTGTTTTGGACAACATAACTCAACAAGATGAATTTGAACTTGAAAAAATACAACTTGAAGCCTGCAGAATAATAACCGGTACAACAAAACTAGTTTCTATCTCTAATCTTTATGAAGATACTTGCATCCAACCCCTTAAAGTAAGACGCTACAAACACAAACAAATACTTCTTTATAAAATGTTCAATAATCTTTCTCCTCATTACCTCTCTTCATTAGTTCCCGATACAGTAGGAGAATCTTCAGATTATAATTTACGAAATGCAGACAACACTAGAAATATATTTTGTCACACACAACTTTATTCTCATTCATTTTTGCCATCATCAATTAAAGACTGGAACAATCTTCCTGTTAATTACAGAAATTCACCATCCATTTCAATTTTCAAAAAAAGACTTAAAAGAAGATGTTCAAAGTGTGCCTTCTCATTATTATGTAGGTGAGAGAAAATACCAGATTATACACACAAGACTTAGAACACATTGTAGTTCTCTCAAAGAAGATTTGTTTTTAAAAAACATAATAGAAAGTCCACTATATGAATGTGGCGACATAGAAAAACACATCTCATTATTTCTTCTCGTGTCCAAGGTACCAAGATGAACGATATGTCCTCCTTAATAATTTAAGTGAAATAACAACTGTCACACTTAACGTTTTACTCTATGGTGATAATTCAATTGCTGACGATTTAAATGAATCAGTAGTCCTTCATATACACTCATATTTACACAGAACAAAACGTTTTGAAATGTAATAGAAAGTTATTTTTTCGACTAATATGAAATAGAGATTTAGATGCATAATATCTTCTCAAAAGTATATTGTAAACTCGTTCCATCAACTCCATAGTATTTTAGTGACCATTCCTGTTGTCTTTCTTTTTCTTTCTCTCAAATCTGTCTCTTATTTCCTACCATCTATTACCCAACAATTTCAACAATTAACTAACGTTTCCATTTATTTATTTTTCTTTAAATTTTTTTAAAACATGCTTGTAAGTTCTATTATTTTTCTTGAAAAGTTTAAACGTGCTAATCTGTGCATTTATCACTTACGTGTATTTATGCTATAGAACTATAGGGTTTTCTTTCACATTTTTATGTCAATATTCTATTATTAAGGTCGTTTCGATTAGGAAAACCAGAGTGTAAATTGCTAACTTTCCTGTACATGTAAAGAAGCAAGTTTATAGTGAAAATGTTATGTATATTTAACTCAAAAATGCATATAATTGTTACCATTTTACATACTGTTTGAGATAGTGATTACGGAAAGAGTTTTTAAAAAAGCTTTCAAGCTTACTACTCAATCCGTACTATTTATTATTTGTCAATTATCATGTAAATGTAATACTTATAAATAAAATATTGTTTAAACTAAAGATACAAAAAGAAAGAATAGTACATTTTGTTAATCGTAATTTCTTTACAAATGTGTCCACACGTTACTGTGTTCGTTCGAATAATAATTGAACCTTCCGACAGGGTCTCTTTCCTCCTTGTCAACACATTAATATTTGTTGGTCATGGCACTTATCTTAATTCAATTATCATTTCTTCATTAAAATTCATTAACATAATTTCCAGGTTTTAAAATAGATTTGGTTTGAGCAGTGTTAGCATAGCTTTTTTGAATGAAATATAAAGAAAATGTGTTTGATTTTCATGAATTCGGATATGGAAAATATCGCACACCGAAGTGCAAAATATCATGTACAGTGTATGTATGTATATTATGCATAATAAATGCATAATATACGCGTATAACAGCACTTCGGGGTCAAACGCACTTTGGGGTCCGATCTTAAAGTGCGTTACGTACTTTGGGGTCCGATCTTAAAGTGCGTTACGCACTTTTGTGTAAAGTTTGGCCCAAAAGTGCGTTACACAGGTACATATGATGTACATATTTTTTGACATCAGACAAACGACCGCACTTTCCGGTCATAAAAAATGCAATCAATAAGAACAATTTAGTGATATTTTAAAACAATATCTTGTAGTTGATGCCAATTGTAAAACTAAATAGGCTTAATATATTTAGTTGGTTGGCTAACAATAGCAGACGATTGATTATTATTATTATTTTATATCTAATGGTTGCAATTTATTATTATTATTATGTTTTATATTCAATAAATTGCCTCATGGGATATTGGCTTTAAAGTTATAAGTTATATTGATATGTTTGTTGAGTATTGTGTGTAATACATGTAATACATTAGATAACATACCCATGAATTTGCGATAATTGTAGAAATTGTATGACATACATATTTCCATCTCATTAAAATCTTTTTTTCTTTTCTTAAACAATTAGTACTTTTTCCTCAAGTTTGATTTTCTTAAAACTTTTTTCTCATCTGGAGGCAAAGCTTTAAATACATCTTCAAAACATTCATCGACATATTGAGTTTAATAACGAAATAATTTCTTATACGATATGATCTGTTCAGGACCCATTAAAAATCTTAATTTAGCCTATTTGAAGGAGGTAACCTTTCTGAATTGACTAATTTTAGTATTTTCTATTTTGAATGTTGCAGAAAAAGTATTGCATTAAAAGGAATTCAGGCTGTGTCAATCTGCCACTACCCGAAAATGAACCATTTAACTAAAGATGGATTCCAAGATGGATTCCAAGATGGATGCAAAATTATAAGAATTCACTATGCTTAACAAGATCACAAGTGTATAACTTTTTAAATGAAATTCACGTCCAATTATGGTAGGATTATTTTCAATCACGTATATTTTGTAATTTTCGGAAAAAGACATCTTGTTTCATTTCAAAATGGCAGCGGTTTTATGTGGTACATCAAACAGACATGTTTTTCAAAACCTGAAGTATTACCCAAAATAATAATTATGTAAGTTTATTTTGATTCAAGGTATAAACTGTCCCGTGCTGTAAATAAAATCAAATTTTAGTACTTTCAGTTTATTTCGAAGTCTCAGGACGGCGTCCAAAATGGGCACAAATAAAAAATAGGTATTTGCGGAAATATTAAAGTATATTTAAGAAAAGTTTAAATTTACTTATAGTAGCAGTTACTTTCATAAAATAACATGACTGGTATCTGACAAAAGTAAAAATCATGAAGAACCAAAACAAGGCATTAAATGATGTGCAAAAGGCTTGATGTAACCGTCACGTAACTTTTTTTTCAATTTATGATAAATTTTATTTCTAATTTTCTTGTTACAAGTCATTTAGATAGAAATTTAAATGCAATGAGATAATATTATTTGCATTGTATTACACCCATATCATATTTAATATGGGGTTCAATATGGCACCAAAAGTTATCTTGTAAATGGCTCTCAGACAGGATATGTTTCCAATTTGTAGGAATACATTTGCAATTAAAGTACTATAGTTGTTTGTTATATAGCTACAATTTTTAGATATTTCAAGTTGTAAAATTAATAAAACACTAACCACTTTAACGTCAAACACATATTTCTATTACTGCTACATAAGCATTTAAATGACACTTAGAAATATTGATTGCGATAAGTATCGACTATCATCTTTAACTCCACCTCACATATTTCAGTGTCGCAGATAGAAAATAAGTCAGTACTCAGTATTTAAGCAGATCTCAGTTGACACCTTGAGAACAATGAAACCCAAAGTGAGTTGATATGTAGCATATCAATGCACTTTGGGGCCAATTTCTCGATTTTGACCCCAAAGTGCGTTTGACCCCAAAGTGCTCTGTGAAGTTTACCACAATGTGGTCGGACCCCAAAATGCGTTTGACCCAAAAGTGCGGTGTTACATACATACGAGCTTATGAAAATATATCAGTTTTTTTCAAAATGGAACTAATGAAATTCCAGCGTTGGAACCTTGTGATCTAATGATTTAATTCACAATTGGTGTTATTAATTTCCAATAAATAAATAAATAAGCTAAAGTAAGTATGCACGTATATGTTAAGGTTACAGTAGCAAGTTAAAATATTGTGTTGTTGTTGATCGTGCAAGATATGGAATCATCCCTGTCCAGAGATTTCCCTATATATATATATATTTGCCAAAAGCAACAGAATTAAGACAAAAGGTGATTAAGACAATGGCCAATAAGTACTATTTGGAAGCTTAAGTACACCAAAAAAAAATACATTTGGGGAATAAAAAAAGAGCAGTAGGGATGCATACTGGCCGGTTGATTTGTTCGTTAAACAATCAATCATTACGAAAAACTTTTTATTTTATATGTCATTCTTTGTGCGTATTTACAAACAAAAAAGGCACCAACTGACGCCATTGAAAAGCACGCGACTTATCTGGCACCCCATGTAAGTTTTACAGAAACAAATGACATGTATTTAGATCGAAATATCCGTCTCTCTGATACCTGCCCATTTCCGGCAACTCGGTAATCATCGTTACTGCCCAAAATAGGCGGGTAACCTCGCGACGGATATTCTTATCCGAACTGCAACATATGGCATATTATTATCATGACTAAATCCTTCTTAAGAGCGTTATGTCCTACATCACTGTTTCCTAGTTACTCATACATGTAACTGCTTCCAAATTAAAGATCCACTAACGGCATAAGACTTTCAATAGAGTAAGGACAAAAAAGCACATTTTGAAAGGGCAACATATTATTATCAATTAATATTTATATAATTTAAATCTAATAATTTTTAAGGCAACCCTTCTTCTTAAATCATTATGTTATCATGACACGAACTAAAATATACAAATACAATGTATGTAAATTACTAACATCAATGGCATAGTTATATTGATCAAACCAAATTGCCCCTTGAAATCCAATGTCTTTGGGTTAGAAGGACTGACGCGAGTCTAAGCTTTGTGATATGGGAATAGTGGAAAATAAAATAAAATTATTTGTATTACATCTTTATTAGATCAAAAATAGTTTGCAACACATCAAAATGAAATCAAATTCTGATATAAGAATCACATTAATCATTTATGATTTATCATATACGGTATATAACATAAGGAGTTGTTTAAACAGTACAAAACTTATCAAACAGTCATGTTATTATGAATCAGTTGCAAACACTTTGTTACACTTCCTTGTCTACTTACTACCAAGGTTGTAATATTACTTTTTATGAATGTGTTGGAGATCCACTCTCTAAGGCGTAGACTTTCGTATCAGAGTTTTTTTATTTACAATATTACGTAACAAGAAGTCGTCAAGATAAATTTTGCTCTCTTATTTCAAAAAATTCTACATAATAAATAAAGAATAATACATGAAATAAAACTTTATAAACAATTTGAATGAATCTTTAGCAACAGTTTTCATAGCAATGCAATCTCTTTTAATTAGTTTAAACATATTTATTCTCAGAATATGTACATAATAACATTTTGAAATATATACACATACGAAATTTGACAATATTCAAAGAAGAGGATTAGAACGAAAGACTAGGTCTTATAGAATTCTTCTCCTTTTAGTTGTTAAATATTTTGGTGTCGAACTGGTGATGTAAAATTTTCTGAGAACAATATTAAATATATACCATACTATAATAGAAACAAACAGATATCGAGTATGAAAGAAGAGAGAAAAAGGGGAAGGAGAGTCTCATAATTATTTGTTATGTGTTAAATCGTTAAAAGAATCTTTTAGTATTTGCTATAAATGACTGCACGTTAGAGAATATTGTTGAATTATCATCATCTGATAGGCCAGGGTTTCTGAAAAGAAGAATATCGAGATTGATATCAAAAGCTTGAATATTAATAAATAATTAATTTCGGTACAAATTGTAGCGATAACATTCAAAGAAGAAGTGATAGTTGGTTTCGACTTGACCACATTCACATAAAGGTGAGGGAGATATGTTTCTTAGAAAAAGATGATAATTCAAAGAACTGCATTTTGTGCGAAGACGTGTATGGAGAACCTGTATTTTTTGTTACCAGAGTAGTAGTAGTTAGGTGTGCGTTTCCTGTTACGTGTTAAGAAGTTCTTGAATGATGAAAGTATTGGTAAGTTCCGAACTTCGGTTGGTAAGTTGTTCCAATCGCATATAGTAGAGGGAAGAAAGGAGTTGTAGTATAAAGAAGTTCGCGCATATATTCCAGCAGTATTATCAGGGTCACGTAAATTATACCTTGTATTAGTTTGATCAGGAATTAAGGAAGAGAGAAAGTCGGGAGTCAAATTGTTTTGCATTTTATTAAACAGAATTAATCAGTGATAATACCGTCTTTGTTCTAATGTTTCCAAATTAAGTTCTTGAATTAGGTATTCGATAGAAACTAATCTTGTCGCACTTGAAGCAATCCTAGCACATTCATTCTGAATCTTATCTAAGCTTTCGTGTTCATATTGAAAAGCATTTCCCCAAATGACGTCTGCTTATTCATGAAAAGGACGAATGAATGAAGTGTAAATTGTCTCATGAGAATTTCTGTCCAAAGAATATTTCAACTTTCGCATTATATTGACGCGTTTCCAAGCCTTTTCGGTCATATATTCAAGGTGTGAATGCCAATTACAGTTATTAGAGAGAATAATTCCTAGGTGTTTATGATTACTAACTCCTGGTATATTTTGATTGAGCATATATAAAGAAGGATGGTTTGTGTTATGTTTCCTAGATACAATGTGTGATTCTGACTTTGATGGGTTGAATGTGACAAACCACTTGTCTGCTTATGTTGTGATTGTATGTATATCTGTTTGTAACTTTTGAGCTGCGACTAGTGGATTTTTTATAATAATATAGAGACTTGTATCATCAGCAAAAAGGTTGACAGATGATTGGAGATCTAGAACAATATCATTTATAACAATTAGAAAGAGAAGAGGGCCAAGAATGGAACCTTGTGATACTCCAGCTGAAAGAGTACCCAAAGATGATTTTGAATTAGATATGACTACACGTTGACGCCTATTAGTGAGATAGTTAGTAAACCATTCGAAAAGGCTGCCGGAAACTGCATGTTTGAGTTTTGAAAAGATACCTTTATGCCAGACTTTATCGAATGCTTTACTGATATCAAAGAAAATAAACCGAGCTTATAGACCATTGTCAAGTGCTTTGCACAGTATATCGTAGATACAAACAAGTTGGTTAACAGTAGAGTCGCCAGGAAAAAAGCCGGATTGAACAGGAGTAAGAATGTTGTTAGCTTGGAGATGGTTGAAAAGATGTTTGAATATTAGCCGCTTAAAAACTTTTTCCATTGAATCAAGAAGAAAGATAGGGCGGTAATTATTTGGAAGAGATGAGTCACCTTTTTTGAAAATTGCAGATACATGAGCTACTTTCCATGTCGATTGTACTTTACGACAAAGAAGTGAGGCATTAAACAAATCAGGTTGAGAGTGTTTGTCAAACAAAGAGGTGGAGACAGTTCATGTGACGCTACGCGTAGAATTCTATAACTGATACCATCAGGACCAGATGCTTTTTCAATATTTAATGATCTTAGGACATTTTCTGTTTCAGTTTCAGTTAGTGTAAGTTCAGATAGTGAAGTTGTTGTCATTGATGGACCAAGATCAGGTACATGCTTATTTGAATCTTCAATGTGTGTTAGTTTAATAAAATAGTCGTTTAATAAATTTGCTTTGTTTTCATCTGTAAAGTTTAGTTCGAGTGTTTCTGGATTTTTAATGGGGTATTGGAGTTATTTGTGGTGATGCTATAAATGATATAAACGTTTTCCACCAATCTTTAGACTATAGTGATTCTCTTTTGAGTTTATCCGATAATTTGCAATAATAATTTGATTTAGCTTCGCGAATTAATAAAATAGTTTCATTTCTAAGTTGTCGCAATTTTTGCCAATGATGTAATGACTGTGTTTGTTTTGCTTTTCTGTAAATTTGTTTTCGTTTTCTTATGTGGCTTCTTACTGTGCTAGTTATCCATGGAGCATCTGATGGCCTTACATGTATTTGTTTATTTGGTATATTAATTTTTGCAATATTTATGATCTGATTTGTTATATTGTCAGCATATGTGTCTATATCTGCGTGAGTGCATGTATACCAGTTATAATTTAGTAGATCTTGTCGGAGTTTATCAAAGTCACCCCGATTGTATTCCCATATAGTTCGTTGAAATCCACGTTGAGAGGGTTTTCTAAATTTGAGAAGACAAAAAACTAGGAGATGGACTCGATGTTCTTGGTTGAGAAAGTGGTTTTTACGATGCTGTTTATATTAGTAACAAATATGAGATATTTAATGACTGTGATGTTTCGGTAAAGTGAGTAGGTTCGTCAATAAGTTGACTCATATTAAATTGTTGCATAATTGAGTTGATTTTTCTGTTTGAAGTTATGGTTAATTCATCATAATTGAGGTCACCTGTAAGGATAACGTCAGAAATATTTGTATCGATAGCAAGAGCGATTGAGTCTTCAACCTTATAACTGTAATTTGCATCAGCATTAGGAGGTCGATAAAATAGACCGAAGAGTTCATGTTTGTTATTTTCAGAATTCAATTCAATCCGATCTTTTTGTTCAGGAGTATTGTAAGATAAGAGTTTAAGCTCATCAGACGATATTGTCTTGTTAAGTTGAACCAGATATTTCATAAAAAACTGGTTAGCTAGGCCTACAAAATAGACGAAATGATTATTCAGATGATAAAGATGTTTCAGGATTATTTCTCAAGTAATATCTTTTGTCATTACTTTCCAAAGATTTAACTTTATTCAGATTTTCATTGATAATGGAATACTCAAATAGGCGAATAGGAATTGTGTTATTTTCAGCACCTGTATTAATGAATAATTTAAAGAGGATAAAAGTAAATCTGAAATGAAATATGTTACGTTTTAAGTTCAGAAATGAAATTGCTTGAGACATCGGTTGCACAAATAGTGGTACAAGAATTAAATGGTAAAAGAAGATAAAAACCTACAGAAAGATATGTGTCATGGTATGAATAAAAATGAAAACAAAAATGATTTATCAAAAGGTATATTCATCGGTGAGACAATGCAATCCGCTATTACCACGAAATAAGAGACGTCGACCTTACAGAAAATGGTTGATATACCTACCTTACACTATCCATCTCCGAGATAATAACAGCTGTAATTTTGTCTGATAAATCATCAAACCTCTCTGTCAAAATTTGCTTTAGATCCTCAGTCGAATTATATGTTCGAAAACAGTACCTTGCTAGCTCTGGAAGGCTTTTGGATATACAAATATCTTGGAGATGTGACACCAACCGACACGCTATATCTCTGTCATAGATGTTTTTGTTCCGTACATACCCTTGCAGATAAACTTTACAGATATGAACAAGCTGAAAAAATATCAAATAGTTGACATGACATTTTTTTTAAACTTTTGCATTACTGATTTATTTAATAATTTTCTAAAAGAAAACAAATCCGCCGTTCTTATCTAATTTTTTTCCAAAGGGAGATTACTCTAGAAAAATTGGTTAAACTGATTTTATCTCATGTTTAATTTGATTAAAAGTGTGGTCGGTATAATCCTAAGGATTCAAATTATTGGTTAAAGATTGGTTGATTGAAAATCATTTGATTTGGGTTTTTTTTGCAGAAGTCATTGAGTCTTTGTTTTGTGAAGAAGGGATGTTGGTTTCTATTTGGTATGTATCTATCCTGCCTGTTGCCAAATGCTTTATTATAATTATGGAGAATTGCATTTATTTAGTTCTGTTATATGTCCAGTCCATTGCTTTAGAAATTTGTAGTATTCGTTTAAGAATGACATGTATCTATCAAACCAACTTTCTACCTTTATTTACTAGTTAAAGTTAACCTTGCTGTTTACAGATATTTGTGATAGCAAGAATGAGGTTAAATTTATTTTGATTGATATACTTCACTCATCCCTCAAAGGAAAGGTTAAATGTTATGCTTTGTATATTGTATATTGTATATAATGTAAAATATGTTAAATTTTAAGTACTGTTGCTTAGCTTAAATCACTGATTTTGAAAACCATTAATAAACCTTTTTTGTACCTACAGTGCATCAACCCAATCAAGATGTTAAAAACATTAAAGACCTTTATAACTTTTGTTGAAATTGATTTCAAAAGTCCAGGAACCTACTTGACCCTCAGGGGCTTGGACAGTAATAATATTGAATTGCGCCAAGGATCTTCTCATTCACGACCATTGATTTATGACCCCGGGCGTACCGGATTCCGGGATTTTTTTCAGGACCTCTGTTGTGACAATTGACAATGTCGAATTAATTATACCATCTCTTTTAATCGGCTACTGCGTAAGTAACGCTTTAACGATTTGATGACGCTTTTGACAAAATTCTTTCTTTCTTGAATAAAATGTCATTGATAATACAATTAATTTAACTAAAACAGTAATTACTGTTTTTTAAAATTAAATTTCATTGTTTTTATTTTACCATCTGTAGGCGATCGGCTAGAAGGCTCCGATGGACTTTGATGTATGTAACATGCAGCTACTTGCAGGATTTGCGCATTATATAACCATCAATCCTTTTTGTTATTTTCCGATTGTGGGTTTATCGCCATCGATGTTGTACAAACTAAGATGAATACTAGTACGAGAAAACACAAGCGACGAATACAAAGACGTGTAGTTGCCCTGACTTTGGTGATCATTTTCTTTTGCTTGTAGTATTTCATAGAATTGTTATTTTTTATTATGTAAGAATTATTCCTGTTAATGTAATTTCGTAAAAGACAGCTTAGCTTCCGAGGGATCACTTGTTTCCAGATTTTTTACAACAGTAAGAGAATAATTCTATTTTAGTTGGTCAAAACTAGTATTTCGAGACAAAATATGTTTGGTCTGTGTTAGAAAAGGCAACATATCACATGTTTAGATATTGTTTCTAAACAAAGACATTAATTTTATCATGCAGAAGTCACTTATCCATATTCCAAATAATCAAAAGTCAACTACAAAATGGATGAAGCATTGTTCTGATAATTCAATCGAATTACACACACATATACATATATGTGTGTTATCTCCCATGTTTCTGCCACTTACGTGTCACAAAATATCTAGAGTCATTCGTTTCTATACTTTTTATTGACGTAAAAACATGTCTAAACAAACATCATATGCCTATTTGTATGCTTTTATATAAAGACAGAAATTTTTCAAAAGTTTTGTTATGCCGCTGAACATTAACTTTCAATAAGAAACTTTATTATCTAGTCAATAATGAATAAGAGCATACCTTTGATTCTTGAACGTCGGCCAAAGTACTTTTCACTTTATCTAAAAAGTTCTCAGAACAGTTGCAATCATCCTGAAACAGATTTCATCTGATTTTAAAAATTGCAGAAGATATTGAACCTTTTAGATCAGGAAAGGAGAACAAAATTGAATGGAAAGTTTATGCAGCATAAGGCTAAGTCTTATGTTATTGGTCAATATAAAATGTTCAAAATGGTTAACATTCATTTCAAAATATGTTCACTTTCTGGAATTATCGAAGCACTTTTAAGGTTATTTCAATGAGGTCTACATCCTAATTTTGAAATTGTGCAATGTTTTAAGCATTGGTGTTTCTTTGAATTTAACTTTTTTATATCTTGAAATAAAAGTTCAAACTTAAGACAAAATAATTTATGACCTACCTTTTTGTCTAAGAATATAAGACATAGTTTTGGCATTTTTCTCATTTGTTCCTGTGCACAAAAATATCTTAAGGTTTATAGTTGAAACGATTTAAGTACAGAATACTTTATAGTTGAAATATTGTGAAAACTCAAAGACATAATAATTAAAAGTTTCAGCGGACGAAAACCAAAGTAAAGTTTAAACCAAAATTAAATATTATACTTAATGAATTATTTATACTTATAAGTTTATGATTTATTTAGAAAATCTGAACGAATTTCGTATTTTTTGATTGATTATCAAGTTGTGTAGAAAAATAATGCACACAAATTCATAAAGTTGAAACTGTGTCAGCTTTGTGTACCTGTAATTTAAAGAAAAGGCAAAAAACAAAATTTATGATATAGTTTCAATCTATTGCACTATCAGGCTGTTATTTTCAGAAAACAAGTACTTCAGAAAGATATTATTATAACGTGTGACGTAATAAATTACGACATTTCCTTAACGAAGTGAAATGTGAATTCACCATGCAACCTACATATGCATGTACATATATTATTACGCCAATATTAGCGTCAAATTAGCGTTACTTGTCTATTTATAAGTTGTTATGTTTGATGTCATTAATATAAAGTGACTTCCGGTATTCAAAAATAAAACAAAGTTACGGAAAAACAAGTGCAATCTTTTGATTGTTTAGTGTTTACACAGCACATCAAAGATTTTATATTATGTGCAAACTTACCTTGGCGCCAATGAAAGGTAAAAATGTGATGCACTTCGTGTAGTGAAGTCCATTTTCAAAGTCAACCTTAAAAATAAATTGTTAGGTCAGTTAAAGTGATATTTAAAGATCCTTTTAGAAGAGATCATTACGTGGGAGTCTTTATAGACCTCTTTACAATACAATTTTCCACAGCAACGAATGTTGCATTTCGCGCATGCGCAATCTGCGTAGGGCAGAAAGCAATAACGATGTTTACAGTTTATCATACTTTAAGGCTTTAATAGATGCGATTTCATGTTATGTCACCCAAAAAATATTAATTATGGGATGACTTAAGGCGGTAAGTACTGAAAACGTGAATTTATTTTTTAACAGAACTGATCTACAAAAATGTGAGGGAGAAATAATTCAACGGTCAAAACGGGCACACACATGTCTTTGTTTAATGTATCATTAGACGACTTTTCCGTTAGTAATTTAAATTGAAACAGCAGGGTGTTAAAGATAAAATTTTATTACTCCTGTATTACATAATATTACACAATGTGTATTGTACGCTTCCTTTGAATAATTGGATTGGTCAGGCGGCAAGTGACAAACAGATTGGCACGCGAACGTTTGTTCATTCAACCGGGACGTTTAAATATCATGATGTAGTTAATCAGTTACGCTTATTAAAATGGTAATTTATGTAACTTTTAAATATACCGATCACCGATCAATGTTTATGGGTTTTGTGAAGAGAAAATTTGTTTGACGTGCATTATTAAAAATAACATGTATTACGAAGAAGCGGATAAAATGTGTGTTATATCTTTTCCAAACAACCCATCCTTACTTTTCAAGATTTTGAAAAAAAAATAATTATTTAAAATCTATTTATGTGACTTAATTTTTTCTATTTGCATCACAGGCAAATCGGATAAAGGATATAATCATGTATATTGAACACTAAAAATGCATTATCACAACTTCTGATATTTTTTCTGAATGATAATTAATCTCGATTTCATGTTGTTTTTAAATGAACTATTTGAAAAGCAAATAAGTAGACTTTTCATTTCTAAAAGATGTATTTCCACATCTTCTTAAAAAAAAAAGATCTCAGTGTCAGGTCCGTGATCGTAAGTTCTTAAACGAGTATCTTTCCATGCCTTTTTATGGCATTCTTCGCCACAAAGCTATAAAGTCATCTTTTCTATATTTGTTGAAAGCTATTTTATATAATTTTCTACCGTTTACCTTGAACTAACTCGGAATTGTCTATGAACTTCTGCTATATTTCTATGTAGGGCGAAGCATTTTTTTGCCGTACGCATATTGCAAATTCTAATTCCGGTCGATTTTTCATAGCAACGGACCGCGTCGTGAAAAGGTCGATATGTAAGTGCTGAGATATCTATCATTGTTTTATTATCCCCCATGTACAGATCAAAACCGAGTTTGCAATTTTCAGGTAAAATTGTTGTGCTTAATGCTTCCGAGGGATCAAATTTTGTCCAAAGTTTATTGAACTCACTTGTCTTGTTTTTTTTATTATTATAAAGAAAACACAATTGATCATATTGCTGAAAATGGCGGCATTTATGATTCCGTGACTGTTTATTATATCTGCCGTTTGGTTCCAAAACATCTGTGCTTTAGCATTTGATTCCTATAAGATATCATCATGATCATCATCCTTATCATTAATAGCAATAATATAATTTTATTGTTATTGTATTAGACGATATAAGGTGAAAAACTTACAAAGTTTTGGAAGATTTTTTCATAACCAGACAGATCTGAAAGAAAGGCAATATTTCTTTGATTTAGTGATTTACATTTTAAAAATTAAATAAACAAAATTCCATAATAGCTGTCTAGCATTGCGGGGAAGACCTAACTTTTCGATATAAATAAATGTGTCTTTAAACATTGGAGCAATGCAAAAGCTATACAAAAGAAAATAACTTGATAGTAATTTTTCATCAACGAAACTATTTCTCGTTTTGTTTCACAATACATAGGGTATAACCACTAGCGACTTATTTATTTCCATGCACGTCGATGAAATTATCCCCGATTATAGAAGAAAAATGAATTTTCTGTTTATTGTATACTTTTCTCTTTTTTCAAGCTTACGATCTGAAAGACTTTCATATGTACATTCAAACAGGGATGTTATATTCCCGATCTTTAAAGATCGTTTTGCACAACATTATTGTTGTGCGTGTGATGTTTTAGTTATTTCTATTCGACTTTTTTCCTTGGTGGTTCCAATATCCCTCACTTGAATACTGTTAAATCTCTCTAAAGATATGTGACCTGCATTTTTTAAATTTATCTTTTGACGTGCTATCTGTGATATGCAGGGTTCATATCCTCTGATCCCCTTTCAAAATTCCATTTTATTTAGTTCAGCCCATTGTTTTCTCGTTTAGGGCACAAGCATTTTTTTACTTGGTGACCATATGCCGCATTTCATGGACTGGCACGGAAATGCCACATTGAACGTTCCATGATAAACGCCATATGAACACATCTGCGAATGTTTTAAAATTTCAAATTTTACCAGTTCATGTTAAATGTGGAATACTGCTAAAGCCGGTGCAAGGGGCGTTGACGGTAACTTTCACTTTTCATTACCGTCCATGAACAGGCTCAATGAAACCGAGCCTGCTACATTTTCAATTTTGTCGTTTTTAGAGATTCTTTATTTCTCTCTCTTTTCATTAGTTTGTGTATTGGCTGAATTCAGAAGAAAGACACCATGAAATTATGGAAATTATGTAAAAGTGGGTGAAAAATATATTTCTCACAGTGAAAAAGATATGTTTTACAGTGAATATACGGAAATGAAAAATATGCATTTTATTTCATCAATATTTCCCAATCTTTCATTTGAGTATGTAATAAATCGGGAAATCAGCTCATCCAGATAATATGCATTTTTTTATTGTCAGTTATAGATTTATTTTAGGAACACATTTACGGTACTTCGGTCATACTGATTTCTGAATAAAAAGTGTCATCATATATATTCTATATTCAGAATGACTCAAAGAATATATCACGGGTGAAACAATTGAGATCATAGCCAAATTCAATTTGGTGAGTTAGTAAAATTTTAAAGAAATTCATTCATAAATTTTCACAAATATTGTTAGCAGGGAGCAAGAAAACACATTTCAATTGTTCCTACTAACATCAAAGTGTTTTTACGTACCTAAGATTCTTTTGGTCAAACGAAATATAATCGGATGTCGTTTTATTTAAAGAGCCGACCACAATTATTTGGTTTTAGAATAAAAGGTTAAACATACCTGTAACCTCGAGCGCGCTAAAAAGAAGAAAATATTTGCTGAGAATCTACAAAATGTTAATGACTAATTTCGCATAAGCTATTTTATTTATTTCAAAAGATTGACTTTTTAACGGGTCATTGACAAATAAAAATTTACTTATAATAAAAATAACTAGTATTAAACAAAAAATTTGCATAAAACATAAGTCTTTAAAAAACAGCGTCATCTTTAACGTTACAGATCCCTTTTGAAGATATTGTTAAAATTTTCATAGAGTCATAATTGATTATTCAGATTTCAAATAGTTTTATTACCTCAACTCTAATCATTTACACTTTGATGAACATCATGCCACTTTAATCGAAGTAATTATCACATGTTTTACGCTATATTGATAACACATTAACAACCCAACACATATGTATTTGCTTGGTGCGATTTAGGCATGTTGTAATATGGTAACTATACACATAGTGCCTTGCACAATATTTTCGTGCACAAACTAAGTGTATCAGATTTTCATATAAAGTATTGAAAGGCATTTCAAATTACTCGAGGTAATTGTATTCTTTGCTTCGTTCACATGTTTATTTTCTGTCAAAAAAAGGATAGTGATAGCTAAAACGCAGGACGACAGCCATGTGGAAGCGATAGTGCAGGCATCAGGTGATCTAATTTTTCTTCTGCTTACTTTATTCTTTAATTGAGTATTTATTTATGTAAACTACGTTTTTACTACTTAATGATTTAAAAGTGGGCGGGTGTTGTTTTCAATATTTTTAATCTCAGTGATAAATCTTTTACCGTTCAAAATAAACTTCAAGATTGAATTACCTTCTAGTGGTTAACTTTATGTCTGTTTATAATTGTTATTTACTGTTCACTTCAATTTCTAAATATATTGGGTAATTTGTCTGATTGTGAGTTACGGACATGTTCACAACATTTATGTGTACCTGTTAAGTTTATGTGTATTACATCACTGAATTATGCGTTCTACGTCATTTATTTCTCGTGGGCGTTTCCCTTCTTTGTAAACATTGGGTTTTTACAGCTGATGATGTTTTCATAGCATGTCATATCTTAGGTAATTGCTTTTAGTATAAATTATATCTTATATTTTGTATATCCATTTTAATTGAACTTTGCATACTTAAAAGATAATCTCTGAATATGCGATGTATTTCTGCAGAATTCTGCAAAATTCTGCCACTATTATTTATGATATCACACTTTCTGCCAAATTCTGCAAATTCTGGCAGAATTCTTTTAGTATGAATAGAGCATGTTTTTGAATGTGAGTAAAGTTGGTTCTGAGAATTCAGATATGAATAAGTTGATTTTCCGAATGGAAAATCAGAATAAGATAGTGAAAATTTAGAGCATTGATTAAAGAATATAAGAGGATAAAATAGAATAAGATAATTTAACAGAGATATTTATTGAGAATAATGGGAATTGTGAAAGATAGATTTATAGTTCATTAATGAATATTAATGAATGTTAAAGGTATAATTATTTTATGTATTTGTTTTTACAGTCCAATAAATATTCTTACATTTTAAAAGTTTAAACAAGGCTATTCCTATTATATTATCCATTTATTTAAAAAAATCTTAAACCCCAAACAGTGTTGCGTTAGGGACTTTAATGGACAAGTTACCGGAATTTGTTTGAATTTAACTCAGGACTAATTGAACAGTTAGAGTCGGTTTCCAGTTTTAATCGGAACTAAAAACAGCGTAGATAATAAGAAAAAGTTGCTAGAAAAACCTGACTCAGAGGTTTAAACTTATCACATTAGCTAATTAAAGCCCTTGCGTCTTGGATATAGTTGCTGAAAATTAGTCGGGTTAAATCGCAAGCAAAATCAAAGATGGTAAGAAAATACGTCGTGGCAAAACGTTCGGGATCGAAAATTTCAAACTCAACAGTCAGTTTCTTGGAATCGTAACGTGATATAGGTTATGCTGATGACACTTCTAGGGATGTGATCGGTACTTTTTGTACAAATAACAGCTGTAATTTTGTTAGATAAAGCATAAAACCTCTCTGTATAAATAAGCATTAGTTTCTAAGCCACAGCATGTTTTGAAAAAATTACCTTTGTAGGTTTTTTAAGCCTTTTTTTAAACTAATATCGTGGAGATACGACACCACTCGACACATGATATCTTCGTCAGTGTAATATGTTTCACTTATATACTTTCGCACCCGATCAATATTAAAAAATTCAACAAGCTGAAAAATATATAAAAAATTAACTTGATATTTATTTTGTAGAATTAATTTTCTGTACTTGTAAACGAGATTGGACGATGTTTAAAACAGCATGCCTCTAGAAGTTAGGAGCAACGCTTGACTTGTTTTACGTGTTTTATAAGCAAACAAGTAATCGGTTAAAACAAATCTTGAAAATCCATAAATAAATAACAATGCTATAGCCAGTTACATCAAAAACAAGAGATTATCATCAATTTTACCTGACGATCAATGGTAAAGGTAAAGATCAAAATCACATTTAAATAACTCAATGTGTATTTTTGGCAGCAAGTCTTGTTTTGTCAATGTATTAATCATTTTAAATCCGCTCATAAACAACAAAATTGTGACATATTAGCCAAATTTAAACAATTTTACCTTGACGGTCAAGGTCATTTCAAGCTCAGGGTCAAGGTCAGTTTAACATTTCAGAAAGTCTTGCCTAAAAGTTGTTTTGTCCAAGAATGAAGATAATCAGTAGATAAATAAACAAGAAACTGTCCATTATTATATCCAAATTAATGAAAGTTTGATAATTTAACTTTCAACATCAAGGTAAAAAAAGAATCAATGTCAATTTGAGTTTAACATCCATGAAGGTATTATCCTAAAAATGTCTTAATATGAAGTCAATCCAATCATAAATAACAGTTATAATACAAGTATTGCCAGCTACAGCAAAAAATCCCAAAACATTTCAATTATTTTCTCTTCAAGGTCAAGGTAATTTATGAGGGTCAATGTCTGTCTGGTTACTTAAATATCCTTGAAGAGTTTATTCAAGTTTTAATACAATCAATATTTTCAAAACAAAGTAATAGCAATTAATAATTAGAATTAGCAATAATTAAGCAATATTTAGAATTAAACCATGAAGGCCAATGTCATTTAGGAATAAAGGTCAAATTAAGTCTAGTCTACTTGAAGATTTTGTCAAAAGTGTTGTTGTGGACAGGTATGAAGACAATACACAAATAGTTTGACAAGTTACAAAGGTTAAAGTTTGCTGAAGGTAACGGCGACGACGACACGACTGTAACAATATCTCTATTTTTCATTTCCTTTTTTCAAGTCGAGCTAAAAATTTCCGTTTCAATAAAATTTAAAAACATGTTTTCAAAACAATATCCAGAGGAAAGGTATCAAAGGTATGTATCAAGTCTGACTATTGTTAAATGCCTTATTCCAAATATTAAGAATTGCATTATTGTTATTCTGTCATATTTTTGTGCAGTCCATTGTTTTTGAAATTTGTAGTATGAGTTTTAGAATGACATTTATATATCAAGTCAACTTTCTGCTTTAATTATCTATTTATAGGAAGACATTGCAGTTTATTGTCAATGATTTCTTAGTAAGGAGGTGTTATTATAGTTTGTTTCACTTGTCCCTCAGATGTGATGCTTTGTTTATTTTATAAAATGTAAATATGTTTAAATTTATGTTATTTCATATGCATAAATAAAGACTGTTGCTAAGCTTAAATCGCATGTTGATGAGTATGTTTTAGATGTAACCATAAGGTGTTGATAACATTTGATATAATCCATTTTACAACCAATTCAAGGTGAAAATAAACATAACTGATCTTTATAGCTATTGTTATAGAAAGTGACTTTTTAAAATCCCAGATCCGTCTTGACACTCAGAGGCTCGGACACTAACATTCTAGTTATATGCTTTTTATTGACGTTAAACATGTCTGAACAGATTTCATAACCCTCTTTGTATTTTTTTATATAAAGACCATCATTTTTAAAAGTATTTTTATGTCGTTGAATATAACATTTTCGATGTGATATTTTCTTATCGTTCAACAAAAAGTACTCAAAAATAAATAAGAGTATACCTCTGTTTCTGAAAGGCCGTTCGAAATATCTTTCACTTTTTCAAAGAATATCTCAGAACAACAGCATTTTTCCTGAAACAGACTTCATCTGATGTTAAAAATGGCAGAGTGTATTGACCCTTTTAGATAAATAGGTAAAGAGGAACATAAACAATTTTAAGATAAAGTTTAAAATAAAATGAAAATTTGTACAGAATTAGATTAAGTCAAATGTTATCGGTCAACATGAAATGCTTTTGATGGCTATCATTCGTTTCAAAATATGTTTACCGTCTGGGATTATCAAATCACTTTAAAAATTCAGTTGTTTAAAAAATATAACACAGAATTAGTCTACATCTTAATTGTGCAACTATTTAGGCATTGATGTTACTTTGAATCTAACTTATAAATTTTATTTCATAAAAAAAGGAAAAATAAGTTGCTGACCTACCTGTTTGTTTAAGATTGACAGACGTAGTGTTGGCTCTTCTAGCCCTTCGACCTGAGGAAGACAAAAAATATTAAAGTAATATAGTTAAAGCAAAAATGTTCAGTATACTTTAAACTGGAAATATTGTGAAAACGCAAAATGATTAAAAGTTTCAGCGAAATCCAAAGGAAATTTTTAACTGAAGTAAATATAATCATTATGATTAATGAATTATTTATAGTTATAAGTTCTTGAATAACGCCAGAAAGCAAATTGTATTTATATCATTATTTATTGAGACATTCTGGACGACGTAAAAATATATTTTTTATACGATTTGTTTAAAGGATTATCAAGTGTTTGTGTATGAAAATGCTGCACACAAAATTCACAAAGTTGAAACTGTGTCAACTTATGAAACAAGAAGACGCAAAAGAAAAATGAATTATGATTTGTTGTATAGTTACTATCTTTAATACTATGACAAACTGTTGTTTTTTTTTTCTCAGGAAATAAGTACCTCAGGAAAATGTATTATCATGACGTTTGACGTTACAAATTACAACATTTCATTTACGAAGGTTTTTAAATGTGTATTCAGCAAAGATATAATATTGATGTGCAGAACTTACATGTTCTAAAAATCCGATGCAATTTTCTTTGTGATGTCCATTTTCAAAGCGAACCTTGAATGACAAAAGATTAAAATTAATCTTATTTTTCAAATCATGCAAAAAATGACATTTTTAAAGGTCCTAGCATAAATGTCTGTATAAGTTCTGTATATTTTGGGTTTCAACCTTAATTATATCTGTAAATTTGTTGAGATTAAGATTAACTTCGACAGAGACATCTGTAGTTTTTAACTAGAAAAACACTCTGGAAATTACAATAACAGGTATTGTTGATATTGTTAGATTGAAATAAGTCATTCATTCTGCAGGTACTTTTTAAACTTCATATTTCCTTATAATAAATATTGATATATCTAAACTCTAACCTGACCCACTTGGGTTAAGTTGGAAAACCACCCTTTTATTCTTTATAAGGAGAAAAGTTTTGTTACAATATTCATTTCGAAGACATTAATCTTATAGAATATTTAAAGAAAAATTCAAATAGAAGAAATGAAAATTTTGCCTGCGTCTCGCTTTCAATATAAATTTTAAGTTCAGTTAAATTAAACAATTTTTCTAGAATATTAAACCATATTTCTATTTAAAAGTTCGTCTGAGAAGAGAGCACTACGTATGAGTCTTTATTGAAGTATATTCTATTATCAAGAAATTACATTTGATCATATTGTTGGAAGTTTAAGTGTGCCAGTTTGTAATGTCTATCACCTTTGCTCCAAACACATTTGTCTTTTAGCATTTGATTTATATAAGATATAACCATAAAATATCATCATCATGACCATTTATAATAAGTTTTGTTATTATAATTGTTGTTGTTGTGACATAAGAGAAAAACTTACAATGAAATGGAAAATTTTATCGCCAGAAAGGGAAACTCTACCACAAAAAAGGAAAGTAAATTCTTCATCTAACTTCTTCTTAGAGCAAATTTCCATCTATAAAAGAAAAACAATGTGTTTTCAATTAAATGAGTAACATCTTTAAATTTAAAAATAAGTCAATGACAGTGTCTGTTCTAGGATTTGAATAACAGGGGGGGGGGGGGTATCGAAAAATGAGAATTTATTACATTTGTTGATCTATTTCCTTTTTTCTCTATGTAAACTTTTCCCCCTGCCTCTGAAAAAGGGGGAATTTCTCAAAATATGAGTGAATCCCCTCCATCCCCCTCCTAGAATAGACACTGCAATAAAAAAAAATGTCTAGCATTAAAAAAAATCGCGGTTAAGACCTTACTTTTCGAAATGAATTTATTGGTAAGAAAAAAGTGATGGAAGCAGCTATACGATGCAAATTACTTGAAATTTTTCATCAACGAAACTACATTCACGTTTTTCCCCCACAATATATAGTAAATATCCACTAGTGAAGCATTTATTTTCATGCCAGTCGATGAAAATAAACCCCGGTTTATAGGGGAAAATTTTGCATTTTCTGTTTATTATATACATGCCTGCTTTTTTATCTTTCAATCCGAAATACTTTCCCTTTATTTTGCGTATTAGCTGAGTTTAGAAGAAATACAAATATGTAATACAGAAAATATGGTTGTGCTTTTAAAATATCTTGTAATATAGTATCTGTGTAATGATTCTTTTGCATGATATTTTTGTGTATTAACAAAGCGTATCAAATTTCTATATAAAGTATTAAAAGTCGTTTCAAATCATTCGAAGAAATTGCATTGCTTCGTTTACATGTTTATATTCTGTCTTAAATGGAAAGTGATAGTGAAAATGCAGGACGGCCACGTGGTAGCAATAGAACCGGCTCTTTGGATGATATGGTTGCTTTTCAGGAGTATTTAGACAAGAACTTTTCTTCGCAAGAGTGTGACTTGAGAAACGATTTATTAGTTTTCAAAGACAAGCAGTTCAAACAAATTAGAGGAAGTTGTGCTAGGGACCATAAGTGGACAAGTAACCGGAAATAGGTTGAATTTACCTCGGGACTTATTGAACAGTTAGAGTCGATTCCCAGCTTTATTCAGAACGACTAACAGCGTAGATTGTTAGAAAAAATGCTGGAATCATTAAAAGCCTGACAAACAGGAATAAAATAAGCTGATAAGAGGCCATGGAAAATAGTTTTTAGACATTGCTACGCTCAATTACGTTTAGGTCTTATACATTTAGAAGTGACAAGTGAATATAAAGTATTATAGCAGGAAGAACTCAAATGAATGGAATTGTAAAGTGTGTTCTTTGAAAATGAATTATATTTTCTTCTTGTCTGTCCGTTATTGCAGATTTAAGATCAGAATATATTGATAAGAAATATAATACGTGTGCAACAGTTCACAAATAGAGTAAATTATTATCATATAAAATGAAAATGTTTTAATAATCTTTTACCATGCAACAAATCGAAAAAAAGATGATGATGCAGTTTTGATTAAGTTATTTCTCTATTTCATCTTCAGTAATGTTATGTGCGAAAATTGTTATAATGCATTGATGTGAGTGTATCCACATCAATTTTATCTTTTAGACTGTTGTAAAACTGTTAACAATATGAAGGTCATTTGATATTGACCTTTGACCTTGTGACCCAAAAATAGATATAGATCTTTTATTTAATATAGGCAATCAACCTATGAAGTTTGAACACTGTAAGCCAAATGGAACTTTTTTTTGCTCCAGAAATCAAAATTTTCAGTGTTAAGGTCATTGTGACCCTTACCTTTGATCTCATGAGCCTAAATTCAAAAGAGTCATGTATTGGACATCCCATAAATTTTACAGCTGTTGATTGATTAATACTTAAGATATTGTGCGAAAACCGTTTTCAGTTTTAAGATAATAGTGACTTCGACCTTGTGACGCAAAAAATAGGGGTTTTCTACACAATATTGACAATCATCCTATGAAGTTTGAACACTGTCGGCCAAAATAAACTTAAGATATGCTCCAGAAACCACAATTTTCAGTGTAAAGATCATTGTGACCCTGACCTTTGACCTTATGACCCCAAAAATCAAAAGGGCTCTTCTACCCAATTTGGACAATCATCCTATGAAGTTTGAATATTGTAGGCCAAATGGAACTTAAGTTATGCTCTAGAAACTGTTTTCAGTTTTAAGGTAAAAGTGACCCTGACCTTTGACCTTGTGACTCCAAAATCAACAAGAGTCTTTTACCCAATGTCGAGAATCGTCCTATGAAGTTTGAATATTGTTGGCCAAATGGAACTTAAGTTATGCTCCAGAAACTGTTTTCAGTTTAAGATTATAGTGACCTTGACATTTGACCTTGTGACCAAATATCGACACTTATCCTATGAAAATTGAATAATGTGGGCCTAATGGAACTTAAGTTTTGCTTCGGAAACTGTTTTCAGGTATTGAGGTAATAGTGACCTTGACCTTTGACCTTATGAACCCAAAATCAATAGAGGTCTTCTTCTTAATATGGACAATCATCCTATGACGTTTGAATAATGTGGGCCTAATGGAACTAAAGTTAAGCTCCGGAAACTGTTTTCAGTTTTAAGGTAATAATGACCTTGGCTTTTGATCTTGTCTCCCCAAAATCAATAGGGGTCTTCTACCCAATAAGAACAATCATCCTATGAAGTTTTAATATTGTGGGCCGAATGAAACTTGAGCTATGCTACGGAAACCAAATTGCTAACGGACGGACGAACAGACGGACGCCAGGGGGTATAACATAACGAATTTCGGGCATATAAAAAGATGATAATGCAGTTTTGATTAAGTTATTTCTATATTTCTTCTTCAGAAATGTTTTGTGCGAAATTTGTTTTTAATGCCTTGATGTGAGTGTATCCACATAAATTTTATCTTTTAGAATGTTATAATTGTATATGTTATAGGCGGGTGGCCTAAATCAATAAATTGTATTCAGTTCTGTTCTTCTGTTTTGAGTTGTAATAGTTTGTGTTTATTGATTGATTTATGCAATAGACACGTTAGCATTATATGTTATTTTGGTTTTGGAGTGATATATGTGGATATATTACCTGCTAAGATTTTATATCACCCGAGCCGTTAGGCGAGGTTGATATTTTATCTTGGCAGGTAATATATCCACATATATCACTCCAAAACCAAAATAATAATTTTATTACTCTTCCCCTGCCGAGATTAGACGATTTTTTAAAAAACCATTGTTGTTTCAAATGAAACGTCGAAATAAGATTCCCTTTAGGGTACCCCTTCATCACAACATGACGTCACATAAATACATGACGTATTTTCCCCCCGTACCTAACGAATGTAAACAAGAGAAAAGGAGTAGTCTATTGAACGCACTTTTTTGTAATTAATATCAAGCTTTCACAAGGTCATATTTGTTTTCAATACTGATGAGAATATGTATCATTACCTTACTTTGGTAAATATTTATCATTTGACAGTTAAAAAGTGCTTTTAAATCGGAATTTACACCGCGTAAAATCGAACCGTACGCCCATCACCTCAGCGCATGTTGTTTACAACGTTGGGTACCCAACGGGGAAATTTAGTGTGTATATTACCCGTCTGGCTCGGTTATATCAATTTCTTTCGGGTGATCAATAACCAATCAGAAAGGCGGAAAAAAATCTGGAAGGGTAATAAAATTTCATATGTACTGTTTAATTTGTTTGTTGTTGAGAAAGAAAGTGGACTGTAAACATTTTTGCACAACTAATATTGTTACTGAAAATAATTGTCATAATGTGTACTTTGCATTACAAATTTTGTTAACATAGTTTCAATTAGCACCTACCTCTTATTTTGTTTTCTTTTTATGTACATGTTCTTGGCTGCTGAATTACAAAATTTCAAATTGAAATCTAAAGCTTCTAACGCTGTGAAAAAGTATCATAATGTTTTCAGAAAATGGTGTTTTGGGGCACAGAAACATGTTGTTGAATCTAAACCAGCTGCAGAGATTTGAGTGTATCTTTACACTGAATATCAGTTATTTACGGATCAAATGCTCACGTTTCTGTTGATGAAGTTTATTATTCAATAAAATGGGCTCATAATTTTGTCGGGTTTTAAATGTAATCCTTGTGATTCACCTTGGGGTAAATCAGTCAGGGAAACTCCGCACAGACTTTTGGGACAGTATGTGTCAAAAAGAGAACATGTTACTCCTTGAATGTTAAATAAACTGATGGAAAAGACTGTAAGTGAAGATTCGAATTTAATTTATTAAAGACATTTATTTATATGTTTTGTAGCTGTCCATTTTATTACAATTTTTTTATATAAGCCACTTAAAGTGATCAAATCTCTTCAGTTTTTTTCCGGAACATGTTTGTATCTATATTAGGTAAAGCAAATCGGACATATATCATGAAAGTAAAAAATTGATATAACTAGGACTGGTAGAAAGACATTTTTTGTGACTTTGTTAAAGAGATATAATTTTCCGTTCAGTGTCTTCTGGCACTTCTTTTATTTAGTTTTAAATCACGTCTGAGAATTGTATGAGCGGCTCCTACAGAGATTTAGCACATATACCTAGGTGTAAATCTTGCAACAGTATCAATCAAATCCTTTACTTTCACTGCCATTTTTTGCGAAGTTGCAGTTTTGGAAGACGTGCATGAGGTGCATCTTTTACTGAATGCACACCACTTTAAATTTCTTAAACCAACGTGTGACAGATGAAAAAGAATATTCGTTGTTCCCATAAATGCTTCATATTAAATAAAATATGTATTTCGCCTGTTCTTGAAATAGAACCGTATGTGGTCGGTGAACGGAGACCTTTTCCCAACCATAGCGTTAATCGAGCTTTTGTCAAAGCTAGACTGAACTGATTTGCAAATGCATGATATCTAATGAGGACTTACGTACACAACCATCTATGCGATACATGTACATAGTTCGTGCATAACGTGGTTAAAAGCGAGATATTGGCCTGGTCATATTTAAACACACCTGGTATTTAGGTCAGCTGATATCAGAGTTCATTATTACATTAAAGTGTGCACATTGTCAAAATAGCTGTACGTCAGAGGACAGAAGACAAGAAAGGTCACTTCGTCAAATTATCTAGGTCAGCTGATATCAAAGTTTAATTAAACACCTTTAAATGTTCACAAGGTTCAAAATATCGTAGCTGTACTTCAAAAGACAAGAAAACAGGTCTCTTCGTCTAAGTATCGTGGTCACCTGGTATCAGAGCTCATTTTTTGAAACTGAAACTATATGCACATGGTCCAAATATCATAGCATACATCAAATGACAAGAAGGACGTCACTTCGTCAATTATTCATGTCAGGTTAGGGGCAAGTGGTTTGAAATTAACGACCTTAATCACTCGGACACGCACGCCTGGTCTAGTCTGGTCTACTTGAACGTATTGTCCCAAGGGTTGTTTGTGGTATGAAGAAAAATACACCAAGAACAGAAATTCTGGAAACAAAGTGATTCCTCGGAAGCATTAATCACAACAAAATAACATAAGAATTGCAGACTCGGTTTGATTGAGTCTGTACATAAGGGATAATGAATAAGTGCAACATCCCTCACGCCCCCTAGCACCGGCTTGAGCGGTACTCAGTTCTCAACACTTTATAGTGTTGGCATCAATAATCCCGAAGGACCAGAAAATATAACAACACTGAAGAGAAGTACGGGGCAACTTTTTACGGCTGCCACACGGCACTTGACACCTGCTGTTGTGAAGTACAAAATTCTGGAAACAAAGTGATCCCTCGGAAGCATTAATCACAACAAAATAACATAAGAATTGCAGACTCTGTTTGATTGAGTCTGTACATAAGGGATAATGAATAAGTGCAACATCCCTCACGCCCCCTAGCACCGGCTTGAGCGGTACTCAAGGTTATGGTCTAGGTTTGCGGGCGACAACGGCAACGGAAACGCCGCAATAATTGTAACAATACTTCTGTTTTTTCTTCGAAACAAGAGCAAGTACAATGAAAATTAGCTATCTGTAAAATATCTGATTTAACACATTGTGCTCAAAATCAATATACATGTATGTTGCAGAAACAATTCGATTACCGTATGAATTCACTATCCCTCTTTGTATGTGTTTAAACGAATATTGAAATATAGGCTCATATAGCATCATAAAACATAATGTTACATTAACTTTCGCACAAAAGGACTTTTGCTAAGCACCATATGTTTAGCTGTGAATATTTTTCTTTGATAATTTTATTAACGCAATTCGGGAGGTTTAAACGTTGATTAACCATTTTATCAATACAGCTAAAGGGCAAATTTACCCCTCTAAATGAGTTTTACACAGAATTTGTGCTAGAGAACAGGATAACCTCCCCCCCCCACGTGTTTGAAGATTTCAGGACATGCAGCATGTTGTCAAATTTGTTACATTTTTTTGTTTATTATAGTTTTAAACTTATTACCGTGTGTGTGACATGTGACTATCAATGACAGCTTGCTAACGCCTTCTCATACTCCCTTTAAGGTTTTTGATCGTTCTGAAATCTGCTTTATACTTGTGATACTATAATAATTAACTTGTTGCTTAGTAAAAATTGAGTAGTGTATATATCAGCTTTCTCAATGAACAACCTCTTATGCCCAAAATTGATGAAATACGCATGATACTTAATGAATCAAATGACTCAGATATTTTTTTAAGCGAAACATGTTTATGTGGTTCAAAAGAAGATAAGAATCTCAAAATTGATGATTGTACTATCCTTTAAGAGTGACAGGGTATTAAGGGCTGGTAGTGGAATTTTGATATCAATAAGATAAACTGTTTTTTATAAGACGAATTGACATAGAATCATAATATATTGAATCTGTTATGTTACAGGATATTTTTACCACAATGAATTTGTTTGTTAAAGTTCGAACACAAGCCACCTTACAGTAATTATTCTTGGAAATATTTTTATTAGCAGCAATTAATAACTGCAAAATTGCATACTTTAGATTTATATGTAACTGAAGATATGAATATTAATTATTCACTTCCTAACAACTTCAAGAACAGCAAATTAGCGCAATTTTTTCTTAATTTTTGCCTCGAACAATTTATCTAATCTCCTACTAGAGTAACGTAGAATTCGTCACTATGATCGACCATTTAAACAAATATCTTCCATCAGTCATATTCATGTCTCTGATTTTAGTTAATAAGGTAATTATCCATTGTCATTTACACAAGAAAGCAATTGTAATTGGCATGAAAAGACCAATAATCGATATTTGAAGAAATTTAATAAACAGTTTCTAAATGCTTTGAATGATATTAATTTCGATATTGTTTAAACTATTACAGAGCCGAAAAACTCGCGTGACGTTTTATACAATATGATAGGAGCATAACAAACATGCGCATGAAAAAGTAAAGTGTATAAAAATGGATAAGAGAAACACATTGGTACTTTGTCGAAATTAAAAAGTTTCGCCATAAAAGGGATCACTGAAAGATTTGTAAAGACTGGATTAATTATAAGTTATGTAGAAATAAATGCCACACTAGTATAAGCAATGGCAATATTGTCGCAAAAAAGCCCTTCAGAAAATCTTTTGACAGAGGTGTGTGCACTATATATATGCACATAGAAGACATGCTCTGGGCAATATAATATCCGGAAAATATCTTCATATTTATCATCTCCAGTGACCTTAACTTTCCAAATATTAACCTAAATTACATGTGTCACATTTGTGAATAGTTGTGCCAAGTTACATTGAAATACCCCGATTAATATAGAAGGTTTGCTCCGAACAAGCATTTTTCAATGATATCGAAATGTGACCTTAATTTTGGATTCCTTGCCACTGTTTTTTTTTTTGCTGGGCCATGTGGGGGTTGCGTTCATTGAACGCCGCTTTTCCTTGTTGATCTTGTTTATCATATCTAAACCTTTAACCTAGAGTCCCTTGTTCATGCAAATGTAATGTTGAAATAACCAGCACATCTCATTTTATGAAAATGGTACCAACGATTATAACAACATTATTATGTTCGACTTAAAAACAATATGAATAAATTTAGTATTTATAAAACATGCGTAAAGAAAGATAAAAAATGGATAAGTTTGTAGAAAAAAATATGTAGAAAAAATAAGTACATATACATATGAAAATGACTTTTAATTCATAGGCCCTCATAGCCAATTCGGTTAGAACGCGAGACTTGTAATCTCGACATTGTAGCTTGCAATCTTTAATTGCCAGTCAGTCTTTCGGATGAGACTTTATATTGAGGTCCCTCATGCACATGCTCGGTTATCTTGTAAAAATGTAATGAACCACTCTGTGCAAAAAGCAGAAGATCTTGTGTTTATTTTAAAAAAAATATATAATATCTAAAGGGCTTACCAAAAAAGTGAAGGTCAAATAAGCCAGATTCTATATACTATAAAAACGGGTGTTAGTTACAATGGTAACAGTAATACAACTGAAAAAAAGTAAGGGGAAAAGGCTAAAAATAGACAGACAATAAAGAAAAGACAAATAACACAACAAAAAATAAAGAAAAAAAAACAATAATGACATTAAAGAAAACAAATTAAATTCCCACCACGGCATAAACATAAAACAAAATAAAAGGAGAATCATAACAACCACCCAAGCAAATTTGAACCCCATACGTCGAACCAGAAAGAAAATATCTTATACATATGATCAATAATTATGAGCAAGGTATGCACATAATAATTCTGTAGCAAAATAACGTATCGAACTAACTATGGGAATGTGTCCATAGAATTAATGGACCGCAACAAACACAAACGTCATGTACCGCGTTTAAAATTCAAAGTGGCACCAAAACCGATCCGAAGGGAAAAATGTGTTAGTGAATAAACACTAAATTGCAAAAAGTGATCAAGGGCCATCCGCCGCTATTTGTCTCGCGAAAAGTAAAAGACACCCGAAAGTCCCATAAAAAGCGCCGAACCCGACTTCGAACACAAATTATACAACAAGGAATTTACGCTTCACGAGTTCGATAAATTTTACAAAATTACAAGTCTTTTGCTCCGGTTGAAAACAATTAACACAAGAACATTATCAAAAAATGTCTGGAAGAAACAAAATTACCATTATATTCATAACGTTATAAATCTGTAAGATGGATCTGTAGAGTTAGAATGAAGCTATTATCACTTTTAAAAGCAAATAATAAAAAAAATGATCCAGCATCTTACAGACCTATATACTTAACATCTTATTTTACTTTTTTTTTTAAGAAAATGATTAATCCCAGAATTAAGTGTGGCTAGTTTTAACATCGGAATAGTTCTTGGGTTATATAATCGTGAAAAATCCAGCACTCTTTATTGAAAAAAAAAAGAAACAAAAAGACAAAATATCGAATTTGAAATGTGTAAAAATATAAATTGTATGATAAAAAATGGGGACTGACAGAATGTGTATGTAGAATTTATGAAGCGTTAATATAGGGCTTACGCACGTTTTTTGTGTTATAAAGTCTGCAGCGTCCCGGGCGAGGGCTCCAACAGTTCCGAGGGACTCTGCAGACTTTATAACACGTAATCAACGTGCGTTGACGCTTTTATAGCATAAAATATTTAACAAAGATTCATGATGTATATTTTATACAAAACACATAGATTAAATCCTTGTGCTTGGACGGTATTTATCCAATTCTACATGTTTTACGTATGCATTTTATTTTCCGGGGCAAACCTGGGAAATTCAAATGCTCAGAACCGTTCAAAAATTCGAATTTTAATTGATTTAACAAAGCTTAACATTGGAGATTTATTAACTCAAGAAAAAAAAATTCTCTGCCCAAGACAAAACATGACCCTCAGAAATTCCCAGATTATTTCAGATTGACGGTTGACATCATAATCGTTTTTCTTTTCAGGCAAAAAAATATCATTCACTAAACATTATTCTCTTCAAGAAATATTAAGAGCTTTTATCAACATAAACATCAATAAAACAACATTTTCTCATATTCATTTTGTGTTATCTTGTTTTGTAAGTTAATTTGAGGGTTAAACTGAATGACATTTATTTGTTTACATTGACAACTGTCCGTTTCTTAGAAAGGGCGACAACCAAGATTAGCGGGATTGAGGCCCTTTGAATCAATAATTTCAATATAACACTTTGGCAAACAGGCCAAATCGTCATATTTTGCTTTTGCTTGTTTACTGGGCTCTTTATGTATTGCGCATAAGTAAAACCGGGCTATAACAAGAGCGCGTGACTATGTTGTCACATGGTTTTGGTCCCGTTATAACATGGGCAAAAGAGGGAAAAATAGCCGATTTTATGCTTTAATATTAGTAATTCATTATATTATGTACCGCAGCAAAAGATAAACAAACAAAATAAATAGACTGCAAACAATTCAAAATAAAGTACTAGATATAGCCCCGATACCTATTCCATCCACAAATACGGAACAAATACACAATATAATAAACAAATACTTTGAAACCATATCTTCAACGGGAGAAAGGTACACACGCACATTCAATCAATGTGACTAAATAATAAAATACGTAAAAATTCGTTTTCCCCATAAAGTAATAAGAAAACAACTTACGCGCATAAAATAGTTAAGTACATGTAAGTGCAGGACTCTTAAAATTACAATAATTAAGACAGCAAAACAATGCTATTAAACATTGATATTTCATTGATATCAATTTAAGGCGAAAAAAAACGAAACCAAACACAGAAAATGACATAATTATGTGGACCAATATCATATCAAAGCAGACGGCAGGAAGGACCCGTTAGCTGGTTTAGCAGTTCGGTCATAGTTGACTTTCACAAACACGGAGCATGTACAAACGAAACAGAAATAAAGAATAGCAAAACGCTTCAATCTATACTTGCAATCGGGACTCACTCCAATCGGGCTTCTCCATAAATCAACTAGCCATGTGCAACAATATCTTTACAAGAGCCATCGCCGGGCCAGGGCAACGCTTGAACTTTTTATTTTTTATAACAGAAAATAAATAAACAGTTAACACATCTTTAAAAAGATAAATAATAGGGTTTAGGTTTAAGCTTGCACGCTTTATTTGATAGCTTTATTTTACTGTCTGATATTGAACTTGCATGCTTTATTTGATATATATTTTACTTCCTTATTTTGTGACAGATATTGACCTCTGATGCCTCAGGAATGTCATTTAAACATACAAACACTATTTGGATATTAGTGTCCTTATTACTTAAGTTTTTAGCTCACCTGAGCATGCTCAGGGTGAGCTTTTAGGATCGATGACTGTCCGTCGTCCGTCCGTCGTTCGTCCGTTCACATTTAGTTGTTAACACTCTAGCGGTCTCATTTTTGCCTCAATCATCATCAAACTTGGTCAGGATGCTAATCTAGTCGATAGCTCAGATGAGTTCGAACATGGGTGATCTCGGATAAAAAACTAGGTCACAAGAGCTAAAAATAGAAAAACCTTGTTAACACGCTAGAGGTCACATTTTTGCCTCAATCATCATCAAACTTGGTCAGGATGTTTGTCTAGGTGATAGCTCGGATGAGTTTGAACATGGGTCATCTCGGATGAAAAAGTAGGTCACCGGAGCTAAAAATAGAAAAACCTTGTTAACACTCTAGCGGTCACATTTTGCATCAATCATCATCAAACTTAATCAGGATGCTAATCTAGTTGATAGCTTGGATGAGTTCGAACATGGGTCATCTTGGATGAAAAAGTAGGTCACCGGAGCTAAAAATAGAAAAACATTGTTAACACTCTAGCGGTCACATTTTTGCATCAATCATCATCAAACTTGGTCAAGATGCTTGTCTAGGTGATAGCTCGGATGCGTTCGAACATGGGTCATCTCGGATGAAGAACTAGGTCACTGGAGCTAGAAATAGAAAAACCATGTTAACACTCTAGAGGTCACAATTTTGCCTCAATCATCATCAAACTTGGTCAGAATGTTTGTCTACGTAATAGCTCGGATGAGTTTGAACATGGGTTATCTCGGATGAAAAAGTAGGTCACCGGAGCTAAAAATAGAACAACTTTCTTAACACTCTAGCGGTCACATTTTTGCATCAATCATCATCAAACTTGATCAAGATGCTTGTCTAGGTGATAGCTCAAATGAGTTCGTACATTGATCATCTCGGATGAAAAACTAGGTCACAGGAGATAAAAATAGAAAAACCTTGTTAACACTCTAGTGGTCACAATTTTGACTCAATTGTCATCAAACTTGGTCAGGAAACTTGCCTATGTCATTGCTGGAAATAAATCGAACATGGGTCATCTCGGATGAAAAACTAGGTCACAGGAGCTAAAAATAAAAAAAAAATCATGTTAACACTCTAGTGGCTACTGTTGTGATCCAAATATTCTGTTAATTGGTCTGAAAGTTTGTTTTGGTGATTTCTAAGTCAAGATCGAACATGGGTCATCTTGGATGAAAAACTAGGTCACACCGCCCAAATATGGAAAAACCTTGTTAACATTCTAGTGGTCACATTTTCGACTCAATTATCATCAAACTTGGTCAGGATGCTTGTCTAGGTAATTTTCTTGGATGAATTCGAAATCGCATGTGAAACTAGGTCACCGGAGCAAAAAATAGAAAAATCTTGTTAACACTCTAGTTGCTACTGTTTTGATCCAAATACCCTGGAAATTGGTCTGAAAGTTTGTTTTGATGATTTCTAGGTCAAGTTTGAATATGTGTCACCTGGGTAAAAAACTAGGTCGCACTGCTCAAATATGGATAATCTTTGTTAACACTGTAGTGGTCACATTTTTGATTCACCTGTCATGAGACTTGGTCAGAATGCTTGTCTAGGTAATTGTTTGGATGAGTTTGATAAGTCAGGTGAGCGATCTAGGGCCATCATGGCCCTCTTGTATGTTTAAACCACATAGAGTATCATGTTAAAACAAGTCATATATGAAGAAACCAAGTTCGCTTATTTTTGTTTTACAAAATAGTTGTACTAACAACATATATCGGACGAAGCGGAAAAAAGTGGAGCATGTTAATACATATATCTGGTTTTCAGTCATTTCCAACATAACGAATTATACAAAAACAAACCATTTTCGTTTAAAGATGGCGACGTTTGTTTAAATTTTGTAGAATACGACAAGTTTTGATTCCCAGTCCTGGAAACGCTATTCAGAAACAATAAAACTTAACATTTAATATTTTTATATTATCTTCTAAGTTACCTATTTTAGACAATGCAAATCAAAATTAAATTTCTATATAGTATTTGTTCTTAGGTTATATTAGCTGTAACCTAATTAGAGATATTATATTGATTTTTAACTTCAAGTAAAGAAAAATAATAGTGTAAGAATTAATAAATTAATTTCATTTTTGAGTGTGGAGTATGATTTATCCGTATAAGTGATCGTAGATTTGCATTCATACCGATGTACAGGTCCATACATTGGATACTTCGGACCATACATTGGACACTTCGGAAATATTTCTTTATGTTTTATTTTGTGTTAATATTCCGTTGGTTTTTTTAATTCATACATATAAGTATGTTTTTTCCTTAAGGTAACTTGTTATGCTGTCGACTGCAAGAATGCCTAATTCCTAATTTAAGGATAACACAAAAGAATATTGAAATGTTTTTCTTTTAATGCTATAAGTTATCTTGTTTCTTTTTCAGATATTTTTTCCTTGCAAGATTCTTAAGGATAAAAGAAATTTGGTTTTACTCTCCATTTGTGGATTGCTTTTATATAAAAACTTTATATTGCATTTCTTATGAGATTCTGAAACCGAGCCTTGATAAAAAATACAACTATTGTTTTTTTTCTGCAATTTGAAGTAAACGTCTGCTTTAAAAAATACAACAAACACAAGTTAAAGAAAACATATTTTTTTGTATGTATATATAAATGCTTTCGTGTATATGATGTCTTTTTTTGTACCCAAGGATTTTTAGTATTACATCCCTTACAAAATTGGAAACTTTATAGTATCAGACTTAACTATTGGAGGGCAGAAAATTATTTTTGTAAATTCTGATAAACCTGATTTTCTTAATGAAATATTCAGTTAAATTGACAGGATATGGAATGAGTCATATATATCATGTGGTGATTACAATTTAGTTTTAGACCTATTAAAAGACTTCTTTACTTTTTAAATACAGTTTAAAAATTGTTTCTTGGGTATTGCAAATAGAATAAAACAATTTGAACAAATTAATAAACAAAGATCAAACCGGGTTTTTTCAAAAATAGATATATTGGAAAAAAATCAAGACTTATATACGACATTGTGCATATTCCGGAAAAATATATCCCTGGTATTCTTCTTTTAATTGATTTTGAAAATAGGTTTTGATTCTTTGTCTCGGTCATTTGTTGTCTTATTTTAATTTTGAATTTCTATAAAACGATCGTATAATATTTTTATAAAGACACACAGTCTGTTGTAAGTCAATCTGGGGTCCTGTCAAATTTTGTAACACTAGGTAGAGGCTGCAGACAGGGAGACCCGCTTTCTTGTTACATCTTTATTTTATGTGCTGAAATTCTTTCTCTTAAAATAAAGAAATTCTAACGAAATTAAAAGTTATAAAGATAAATAATCTAGAACTTAAATTATCTCAATTTGCGGATGATACAACATTAATTATGGAGCAGAATTTGGGTATTTATTCATTTGACTACTTGTTGTTTTCATTTACTTAAGTTTAAATCATATTCCAACAAATTTGATTCATCTGTGAGTAAATCAAAGTTCTTTACTTAAATATTTATTTATTTATTCTTTCTTACTATGTTTATAGTAAGAAAGAATATTCTAAAGCCAATGTCAGTACTTCATATTATTTCGTTTAATTTAATATTAGATACAAATAAATTACTTTTTGTTTTAAACATGTGCTATTTCTACTTATTTAAAAGAAAGTGTGTTTTCTCGAACTTGTTTCTTACAAATGTATTTGTGCAACTCTTATTCTTATTCGATTCACACTGAAAATAAATTTGTATGTAGAGGCTATAAGAATTGTTGTAATAGAGATTTATCCATATTCTAACTTTATGAAACTATTAACATTTAATAACCTGAAGTGAAATAAAACTGACTCATTTCAATGAGAAGAATAGCAGAACAAAAAAAATAGAAACCACGTGATTAATATTTGCCTTTGTGTCCTCGCTGAGTACCAGGCCTAAACTTTTAGCGCAAAATCTTAGTGACGGGAGATAACTCATGTATCGCTTCGGTATTTTCCGTGAGCACAAGGTGTGAGGATACAATCACGGGGGATTGTTACACGAGGGATGGAGTTCTTATGATAACTTGTCAAGGAGTTCTTGTGATAACTGTCACGTAGTTCGTCGGAAACTGTTGTATATACTGCAAAAAAAAAATTGGCAAAAATGGTAATTTTCGTCTTTAGAAAGTGAGTTATAAGCGCTTATTTAATCTTCAATGATCAAGCTTGCTTTACATATTGCATTATGTGTCAAAAACTAATTCATAGTCCATTTTCCATTGCCTCTTTCTTAAAATCTGGTTGTTTTGAGTAAAGTCTCCAAATTATTTGCCATTTTGCAATATTGGCTTGTTTATTTTAAGTCTTCATCTTTGTCATACATAATTACCTAATTAAAAGGCTAAGTTGCCCGGCTAACAAATTTATACCCGATTTTTCAAATGTCCAGGAAGTTCTTGTGATAACTCAAAATATGTCCTGGAGTTTTATGATAACTTTTGTTACTGCCAATGTGTTTCTTGTGCTAAATCATGGCACGTTTTAGCATTTTTTTATTATTCAGAAAGGTTGTAAATCATTATGAAATGTACTTACCCTCATTTTATTGCCTAAAAAATGAGAATACATAATGTTTGTTTTGACACATAATACAATTTCTTGGCTATAGTGAATATTCTGGATTTAAATGACTGGTTGTCTTTAAAGTGTATTATAAGCATGAAGTTTGTTTTTGTAACATCTTATATGATCACTGGCTAATTCGAAAACATGGCCAGAAATCACATGCTGTTGATAATAGATGTCAAGGCCGCCATTTGCTTTTAAACAGCATGCACGGTAAAAACAAGTCATTTTACAGGGGGGTACAACCTTCTATTTTTTGCCAGAGGGACGAAATGTGTTGTTTTTGGTCTCGGGCCACTGTAGATTTTGGGCATCAACATAATGAATTGCAACTTTTTTGACTGCCTGCCTATTGCAGATGGGATCATTTCTTTGTAGATTTGCAATCTTATGCTATGTATGTTCTCAACAAAATGTGTTGTCTTTTTCTGGGTTGTGTAGTTTGATATCAGAATTAATAGACGTATTGCTTGTAGGACATTGACGGCAGGAACTTGAAATTAACTGTGGAGTCCTACCCTGGATTTCGTTGATTTTTTTGAAGAAAATATTTCAACGGTTACACCGTCAGAAATTACAGACTTGTACGGAAATATTGGTTCCCTGCCAGATGTATAAATTTAAATTTCAAATGTAATTTCTTATTCGTGTTGTTGCAGGTCGTATTCGTGTAGGTGCATTCGTATAGATTTTATTTCAGTGTAATGTAACCCACTTTGTATTCTTAAAAAAAGGACGTTCAAGATCATAAGTTAAAACTTAATTATTCAAATTGAAAGGTAGAAGAATGCAACATAATTTCTAATCACGTAGTTTAAACAAGAAGTAGAAACAATTGATCCTTACATTTTGAAGTATAATTTACAAATATTTAACTGTCAATTAAAAAGAAGCAATTAAACTTGTTTAAATCAATTTAAATTTATATGATTATAAATAAGAATTTAGTGAATACGAATATAAATTAGATAAATAGAAATTGAAAAATAAACAGCAAATGAATACCCCAATTCTGCTCCATAATTAAAACTTGACGTGTCAAACTATTCCTTAAATGAGACACTCGATGTGTTATCAAATATGTGCTCATCTATCGGGACTTAATGTAAACTTTGATGAAACAAAAGTACTTTGGATAGGAAAAAATAAAAACTCATCAAATAGTATGAAAACGCGATGGAAATTATCATGGGACCAACATAATCTTAAAATGCTGGAAATTACTTTTGATATAAATTTAAAACAAATAATACATATAAACTATGAAGATAAATTAATTAAGATTTAAAATTCAATAAATCATTGGAAAAGAAGAATTCGTAACCCAATAGAAAAAGTCGCAGTTATCAAAACGCTTTTAAATTCAATTTTAAATCATCTTTTTCTAGCCCTACGTCACCACCTCAGGACATGATAAATAAAGATAATAATATGTTTGATGATTTTATATTGCAAGAACATGTTAAAATAACAAATACTGTTATGGTCGAGGACTATTCAGAGGGAGGTTTATAAATGTTAAATGTAAATGCTTTTAAAATGGCATTAAAATAAGCTGGTCAAAAGAATTATTAGCGATGCCTGTTGTAAAACATTACTGTAAATGAATTTGATATGAAAATATTATTTCATATTATTTATGGGAAAACATAACATAGATAAAATTGCAAAAACACTTCAAATGTTTTGGAAAGACATTTTTTAATGCTTTACCTACTTATAAAGATAAGTATCCTATAAATAGCGAACCCTTCGCAGAAGTGTCATTGTTTTATAATAATAAATTGCATATTGACAATAAAAGTATATTTCTAAATTAATGGTTTAAAGCTGGTGTATATAATATCGAAGATATGTTTGTTTCTTAAGGTGCCTTTCTTCCAATTGAAAATTTTAATAACACATTCAGGCTTAATGCAAACTTTTTAATCTTTCATGGAATTAAAAAAAAGATAAATGACATTATGATAAAATTCAATTTTAGTATTAATGACGTTAAAAAACTAGTGGACCAAAATTGCCTCCTTATTTAAGAAAAAAATAATTATAAACAATGAGTTATCAAAACAGACTTAAAATTTATTGAATACTGATTTGAAAATTTTAATAACACATTCAGGCTTAATGCAAACTTTTTAATCTTTCATGGAATTAAAAAAAAGATAAATGACATTATGATAAAATTCAATTCTAGTATGAATGACGTTAAAAAAACTAGTGGACCAAAATTGCCTCCTTATTTAAGAAAAAAATAATTATAAACAATGAGTTATCAAAACAGACTTAAAATTTATTGAATACTGATAACACACATGAATGACGTTAAAAAAAATAGTGGACCAAAATTGCCTCCTTATTTATAAAAAAAACATAATTATAAACAATGAGTTATCAAAACAGACTTTAAATGTATTGAATACTGATAACACACAACTTACAAGTAAAGTAACCTGGATGCAAAAGCTAAATGTACATTTTGAAGAAAGCAAATGGAAAGAAATGCCATTTAAAGTAACAAAAGTTTTTTTTTGGTTTTACGTCACATCGACACAATATAGGTCATATCGCGACGTTCCACCTTTACTGGTGGAGCAATACCTCAGGTGCCCTTCCATGCATTATTTCAGGCACAAACGGGCACCTGAGTAGAACCACCGACGTTCCGTAAGCTAGCTGGATAGCTTCCTCACATGAAAGAATCTCAAGTCCCTGTCGGGATTAGAACCCACAGCGGTGAGGGGCAAGTGACTTGAATAACAAAAGATTCTAGGATACAGTTTCGAATAAGGACTCTTCATAGAATAATTGGCACCATTTTATTTATTGTTATTTATTTTGCACCGATTATTTACATAAAATTAAATATAATGATAATACCTTTTTGTAAAAATTAAAAAACGAAACCATTGATCATTTGTTTTGGCAATGGAGTTTTGTAAAGTACCTCATTGATATCTATTTCAAAACATAAAAAGAACATTTTTCTATCATTAACTGCAGATAAAATGAGTTTTGGCTGTACAACAATCTAATTTTAATTTACTTTAAGACAGATCTATATTTATCAATGTAAAATGCAAAATTATTCTCACCATATATGCAGACTTAAATTTTTACCCTATCGCAAATCTACACGTCAAACTATTAAAGTAAATGACTGAAAAGATGATTAAATATGGTCGATAACAATATATAAAGCGCAGACTACAGTGTGAGTGAGCAGATGAGTGTAGCAGACATGGGCGATTACTTGACAATTGTAATCGATTAAATTATGACTATTTGTCAAAATGCTTGAATAAATTAAATTACTGATTACTCCATTTTGACATTGTTATTGATAAAATTACTGATTACTGACAGGAGTAATCAGATTACATTTATGATTACTGATTACATGTACATAAGTTAAGAAATGCAATGGTTCAACACTATCGTTTTATTGAAAATTTCAATACAACAATTGTACGAATCCAGCTCAGTTTTACAGTAATTAATTCAGTCTACATATGTACATGTGTTGCCACCTATTTACTAAGCTATTTTTGGGAATTTTTTCTGGCAATATGAAGTATTTAAAATCAGCAGGCATATTTCCTGCCATGCTTGCGTATTGCTTTCTTTTCGATATGATGAAAATCTGTTTGTACTTTTTGCTTCTACATGGACTTATCAATACCAAAATGTAACAGAAAATATAACCATATCTCACTTTTGTCAGTAATTGCAGCTTATACTTGCTCTTTTCTGAACCTGTAAAAGTCTTCTCAGTAAGTGACAAAATACCTATCCAGGCCATTGTTATAATTTCACAGCTAAATTTAAGTGGTATAATTGTGACAATCATTTATGTATTGGGTCAATCTGTCAGTGATCTTTTCATCACCTTATTAAAACACAGGTGTCATCAACTCTGACCTGGGTGACTGCATTTAATTCATCTACACTACCTAAGACAATTAGTAGGCATTGACACTGGTACTTTTTTAACCTTTATATGTATGTTTGTTCAGCAATTTTTTTTAGCTTAACATGTATTGTAATCATACATGTAATAATTGTGATTACTTATTAATTGGTCATGTAATTGATTTAAATTATGATTAAATTACAGGAAAAAAAAAGATTACTGATTACTGTGATTACTCAAAAAATTGTAATCACTCAGTGTAGCATAATAAAATGTTTAATTGTCTTTTTATGGGTATGTTTTTCTATTTTCTACTTTGAATACTTTTATAGCTGTATGATACTATATTTGTTAAAAAGCGTATGTTTATATATTCATACTGTACATACAATATACATATATACATGTATATTTGATCAACAACAAAAATACACTTAAACATATGTACAATAAGTTAAATATTTATTTTTCAAGGATGTAGCTATACAGCTGTGTTACTTGATAGAATATTAAAGGGCACAGGTTTCCAGACTATGGTTATTGGGCGAATCGAACATGATTTGAAAACTATTTTATGATCATCAGTTCATGTATATATTTGTTAAGGTGGGGCTGTTTATACCTCCCAGTTTGGTCATTTCGATTTAAATATGTACATGACATGTTTGTTATTATGTAACATTTGACATTTATGGCATTTAATAAATGCCCTATTTCATTAAAAAAAAATTCTAAAATCACATCCCTCACCCAAATGTGCATCACAACACAGAATTGGCGGGATGGGTTATTTAAATTAGATTTCACATAATATTCTGAACCTATGATATCATTGACGGTTTATTGTTTTTATTAGCTTTAATCCTTACTTAATATTTGACAGCTTACTCATAACTTCTCATACTTACAGGTTGAATTACGCCCTCTGTTTCGAGGTCTGAGCCGGGGGGGGGGGGAGGCACCAAGTGCCAATCTAAGGGCAGTTTCTTATATGGGATCTAGCGGTTTTAGTAAAATCATGTAGTCACCAGAATATATTTCTGCATTATAATCTATTTTTGAACGTATTAAAGACGTAAAGATTAAACGGGTGGTTATTTTATCAGTGCCAGAATCGGTGTTTCTTAACATGCGCATTACATTAAAGTTTTGTTTGCACATTGTGACCAAATATGAATTATATTGGTCTAATTTAAGTTGTTTATCTAAACGTATGCTTAAATATTTAATTGATGTGCCACATGAAGTAACATTTGTTCTGTTTTTGATTACCAAAATTTGTCCCTATTGAATTAGTTTTTGAGATTTAAAATTTCTAGTTTTTGGCATAACCCTTTGGTGTGTACATACCAGTATCTAAATCTTGTGCTAAGAAACTGGTTAATGAATACTCCATAACCAAGAAGAGCCTCTGGAAGTCTGTTATTATGATGGAAATAAGCAACAAAAAAGAATGGATCCCTTGGAGAGCCCCTTTCTTAAAATTCATTTTTTTAGAATACCCCACCCGTTACCACTAAATTTTCCTGCCCAGTAGAGAGGACCTATATTTATCAATGTAAAATGCAAAATTATTCTCACCATATATGCAGACTTAAATTTTTACCCTATCGCAAATCTACACGTCAAACTATTAAAGTAAATGACTGAAAAGATGATTAAATATGGTCGATAACAATATATAAAGCGCAGACTACAGTGTGAGTGAGCAGATGAGTGTAGCAGACATGGGGCGATTACTTGACAATTGTAATCGATTAAATTATGACTATTTGTCAAAATGCTTGAATAAATTAAATTACTGATTACTCCATTTTGACATTGTTATTGATAAAATTACTGATTACTGACAGGAGTAATCAGATTACATTTATGATTACTGATTACATGTACATAAGTTAAGAAATGCAATGGTTCAACACTATCGTTTTATTGAACATTTCAATACAACAATTGTACGAATCCAGCTCAGTTTTACAGTAATTAATTCAGTCTACATATGTACATGTGTTGCCACCTATTTACTAAGCTATTTTTGGGAATTTTTTCTGGCAATATGAAGTATTTAAAATCAGCAGGCATATTTCCTGCCATGCTTGCGTATTGCTTTCTTTTCGATATGATGAAAATCTGTTTGTACTTTTTGCTTCTACATGGACTTATCAATACCAAAATGTACCAGAAAATATAACCATATCTCACTTTTGTCAGTAATTGCAGCTTATACTTGCTCTTTTCTGAACCTGTAAAAGTCTTCTCAGTAAGTGACAAAATACCTATCCAGGCCATTGTTATAATTTCACAGCTAAATTTAAGTGGTATAATTGTGACAATCATTTATGTATTGGGTCAATCTGTCAGTGATCTTTTCATCACCTTATTAAAACACAGGTGTCATCAACTCTGACCTGGGTGACTGCATTTAATTCATCTACACTACCTAAGACAATTAGTAGGCATTGACACTGGTACTTTTTTAACCTTTATATGTATGTTTGTTCAGCAATTTTTTTTAGCTTAACATGTATTGTAATCATACATGTAATAATTGTGATTACTTATTAATTGGTCATGTAATTGATTAAATTATGATTAAATTACAGGAAAAAAATATGATTACTGATTACTGTGATTACTCAAAAAATTGTAATCACTCAGTGTAGCATATAAAATGTTTAATTGTCTTTTTATGGGTATGTTTTTCTATTTTCTACTTTGAATACTTTTATAGCTGTATGATACTATATTTGTTAAAAAATGTATGTTTATATATTCATACTGTACATACAATATACATATATACATGTATATTTGATCAACAACAAAAATACACTTAAACATATGTACAATAAGTTAAATATTTATTTTTCAAGGATGTAGCTATACAGCTGTGTTACTTGATAGAATATTAAAGGGCACAGGTTTCCAGACTATGGTTATTGGGCGAATCGAACATGATTTGAAAACTATTTTATGATCATCAGTTCATGTATATATTTGTTAAGGTGGGGCTGTTTATACCTCCCAGTTTGGTCATTTCGATTTAAATATGTACATGACATGTTTGTTATTATGTAACATTTGACATTGATGGCATTTAATAAATGCCCTATTTCATTAAAAAAAATTCTAAAATCACATCCCTCACCCAATTGTGCATCACAACACAGAATTGGCGGGATGGGTTATTTAAATTAGATTTCACATAATATTCTGAACCTATGATATCATTGACGGTTTATTGTTTTTATTAGCTTTAATCCTTACTTAATATTTGACAGCTTACTCATAACTTCTCATACTTACAGGTTGAATTACGCCCTCTGTTTCGAGGTCTGAGCCGGGGGGGGGGAGGCACCAAGTGCCAATCTAAGGGCAGTTTCTTATATGGGATCTAGCGGTTTTAGTAAAATCATGTAGTCACCAGAATATATTTCTGCATTATAATCTATTTTTGAACGTATTAAAGACGTAAAGATTAAACGGGTGGTTATTTTATCAGTGCCAGAATCGGTGTTTCTTAACATGCGCATTACATTAAAGTTTTGTTTGCACATTGTGACCAAATATGAATTATATTGGTCTAATTTAAGTTGTTTATCTAAACGTATGCTTAAATATTTAATTGATGTGCCACATGAAGTAACATTTGTTCTGTTTTTGATTACCAAAATTTGTCCCTATTGAATTAGTTTTTGAGATTTAAAATTTCTAGTTTTTGCCATAACCCTTTGGTGTGTACATACCAGTATCTAAATCTTGTGCTAAGAAACTGGTTAATGAATACTCCATAACCAAGAAGAGCCTCTGGAAGTCTGTTATTATGATGGAAATAAGCAACAAAAAAGAATGGATCCCTTGGAGAGCCCCTTTCTTAAAATTCATTTTTTTAGAATACCCCACCCGTTACCACTAAATTTTCCTGCCAAGTAGAGAGGACCTAATATACTAAAAGCACGCAACTGACCATATTCTTTTTTTTTAAATCAAAAATGCCAAGTAAGCTTAAAAGCTTCAGTTTAAGCTATATTACTAACACTGACAGTGAAAATGTTTGCTAATGTTACGTCATTTTCGAGTCTTGGTAGCTTATCCATAGTGCTAATTCCCTTCCTGGATATATATATATCAATATATATATCCATAAAAATAACCTACGTACGAATGCAGACCATTAGATCAACGACCCTCTTATAGGAAGGCTTAATATTTATCTTAAAGAGCCTGTAACACAATTTTTTCATGGTTTTATTATGTAAAATAGGTTAGTTAGATGGATATAAATAAAAAAATTATTGAATAAAAACATTTTCTACCATAAATACTTTATTTTCACAATTATCGGCTATCAAGTCATAAACTGGTATTGAACTAAAAACTTTATGAATAAAAAATCCTTATATTGATAGGTTATATTTGCAGTACACAATTTACAAATTCTTCGATGTTTGAAAATTGTTTTATTTGCATAATTATATACATATATAATTTCTTGCAAGTGTGGTATACACATAGTAACAATATCAATCCCAAAACATACAGAATTTAACAAAGAATATGAAGTGTAAATTAAGTTTAATAATTTTTTATGTTAGTAAATTGTTTACATAATTGTTTACGTAACATAAACAAGAAACAAGATTGCATTTATGAAAAATGCTATGCCATCGCATTATTCAACACTAAATAGTAAGAACCGAAACAATACATATTTAGTTTCCTAAACAATGAAATTATAACAATGCATATAAAGGAAACAGAAGGTAGCAACTGAAAGCAAGTGTTTATTACAATAATTTGAATGATGTTGGTCTCTTCATGCACAATACATTTTTAATTAAGCTATAATAACCTAAGTTCATAGCTGCACATAAAAAAGATAAAATAGATCACTAGGTCAATATTACCTTATTTAAAATTGTATTTCCGTTCTACACCTGAAATTATGCATAAAGTCAGAATGTCATAGCTGTATATAAAAAAGTCAAATGAGTTCATCAGAATCAAGGTAAGCTTTTGACATCGTTTGGTCTTTATCAAAATCTAGGTCAGCTGATATCAAAATTCAGTTTAATCAAAAAATCTGTAAACATTATCCAAATTTCTTAGTTGTACATCAAAGAATAAAAAGTAGATCAGTTCATCAGCTGATATCAAAGTTCAATGTACATCTAAATTTGTTCACCTGTTCCAAATTCCATAGCTGTTCATCAAAGAAAGTAGGTAACATATTCAAATTCTAGGTAAACTGATATTAAATTAAAATTCTAATCTAAAACTATGTACATGGTCTAAATTTCATAGCTGTACATCAAAGCACAATTAAGTGGATCGCTCGCAAAAATCTAGGTTAGCTGATATTTAAATTCGATTTACTTCTCAAACTGTGCATATAGTCCAAATTTTATAGCTGTACATCAAATGACAAGAAAGAATGTCACTGTGTCCCCTGGGGCAAGGCAAAATATTGAGAACAAGGAATTCATTAGACTATCTTGATACAGGTCCTTCCGACAATGTTTCATTTCGAATAAATAAATAATTATAGCTTTCTTTCTTTCGGAAAACACTTTTTGTACGTTTTCATGTTTAATAATACTCTCACGGGCCAGAGCTTATATTGTTCCAAGGGCCCATAAATTTACCAATCTTTGTAGCGACCCATAATGTTTCATACCAAATATATAAGCTCTAGCCTCTGAAGCTTCAAAGGATAATTTTCCCCTAAGATTTTACTATGATTATGTTAGTTCTAAAAATCAATGCCCCAAAGACAGGCCCAATTTGATCCAAGGATCATTTTTGGTAGGGGTCATCTACACAATGCTCCATTTCAAATATTTTCCTCTAACCATTGTCATTTCAGAGGGTATTTTAATTTTTTACTCAATGAGTATATGTACATAATGAAAATCAATGACCACTCGTGGCAGTGCCAATTTTGACCCTAAAACTATAATTTTAACAATCTGGTTAGAAGTCTACAACAAAATGTGATATGCGAAATAAATTTTTGTTTGCCCCAGGTCCACAATAGGTAGAGGTCATCTTCACAATGTTCCATTTCAAATATTAACCTCCGAACATTGTCATTTCACAGCGTAAATTTGAAAAATATTGATAGAGGACCTATAAATGAGATCATATACCAAATATCATTACTCTTGAGTTTGTACTTTCAGACTTACAGTATCTATATGTACATGATGAAAATCAATGACAACCCGTGACAGGGCCAATTTTGACCTTAGGACTATAATTTGAACAATCTTGTTAGAGGTTAACAACATAATGTTTTATGCCAAATATCTAACTTCTAGCTTTTGTCAATTCAGAGGAGAAGTTTTTAAGGCTTTACTACATACATATAAGGAAAAGTATGACCTCCTTGGTTGGGCCAATTTTGACACTCGATGCTTAGAAAAACTTTTGGAGAGGATCCATAGACGAGATAATATGTCAAGTACCAATGCTCTAAGCCTTGTACCTAAGACAAAAAGATTTTTTAAAAATTTTACCATATGTCCATAATGAAAATTAATGACCTCCGGGGCGAGGCGAATTTTAACCTACTACCCAATGTTTCATTCAAAATATCTAACATCGAGCCTTTGTCAATTTAGAGAAGCAGATTTTTTAAGCTTTTACTACATATTAGCAAACTTATTCCCCAAAGGGTGCGCCAATTTTGACATAAGATACTTAATTTGAACAACTTTGGTAGAAGTCCTATAAGTGATATAATTTACCAATTATCAAAGCTCTAAGCTTGTACACTCAGACAAAAATATTCTTAAAGTTTTTTTTCTATGTACTTAACGAAAATCAATGACTCTCGGATTGGGGCCAATGTTGACCCCAAGGCTATATTTGAAAATAATGTTAGAGGTACAATGCCTTAAGTAAAATATCAATGCGCTGACCCTTGTGGTTCTAAAAAAAGATTTCTATATATCATTTGGTTGCCATGGCAACCAGATTTCTACATGAAATAGTTGTTCAGTTTTAACTGATTTTTATATATCATATATAAGAATTTCCTATTTATATCCATAAAAGTAATGCATATCCTAGCACAGTTTGGGCCGTTAAAAAAATCCATATACCGACGTATGAAATTAATTGACAGCCGAAAATTAAGTTTTGAATTTCATGTATTCAACAAAGCGTTTAGAAGCGTCTACGCTTATTTCTTAAATTCAAACATAGATATTACCAAAAGAAATTAAAGTTAAGCGGAGACATGGGTAAAGAGTCTTTGGTATATCTAGCATAAATTTTCCCAATATATATGAATATAACCTAACGATATAGAACATGTGTATCTGCTTGATAAATAACAATTATGAACCTAGGTTAAAGGTTATGTATATTTCAAAAACATATTTTCTCTAGCTGTCTTAAAGAGAAACAATTGTTTTTTGCATCGTACGACATTTAATGGTTTACCTGACCCCATAATGACCTCCTTTAGAAACAGATGAGAGATTGATGTTATGGTTAAAAAACTTTGTATCCCGTCTGCTGTGTTTTGCCAGCTATCTTAAATTTTCTGTTACGCTAAATTTGACATCATCCTACAGACTAACGGACAGAGGTATTTAAAACTTAACAGATCATCTTATTTATATAGTATATGTGTCGTAAAAATGTTTTAATCCATAATGTATCAATGGAAAATTATGAAAATCATTGAATTTATTAATCATGTGATTCCATATGCTAACACGAAAAACAGACAGAAATATCTTTGGATACATTTATTTATATCTGTGATATATATTTCCCGACAATATGGTCAATGTTTCATTAATTATCTTATAATTAATTTATTTGACACTATAAGACAATTAGAGTTAGTATCTGTTTAGTGTTTTAGCTATAGTGCAAACCTTTCTCTGTGCTGTTTTCTCCTCCGAATTTCTCTTCATATTTTCTTTATTTTTTGTCTTCTCCTTTATCTTTCCCTTCCTTCAATGATAAGAATATAATGATACGTGTGTTTTCTCGGGATTCGTATATCCATGTTACTAATTAAAGTATCGGTCTAAACGAGAATCCCAAATGAAATCTTAATTTAATAGTATTTAATTTCTAATAAAGTGTTCAATATATTTTGTAATTAACACATTTTTCATTAAATTAAATTGTGATGTGAACGGTTTGAATATTTGCATAGTACTGATACTACGTAATTATTTCATCCGGGTTATAGCTTGTACCACGGAATGGTATAGGTCAAACTAACATGGCCAGCGAATGGCTGAAAAAATTGCAGGGCAACCTGTAAATTTTATTGAAACATCAAGTGATAGGATAAAAATTGGTTGTTTTAAGTATAAAAAAAACTAATTAAGAAGCTAACAAAGTATTGTATATTACAAAAAAGAAATATTTCATAAGTATCTAGGGTAATTTTTCACTCATTTTGCATTGAAAAAAGTATATGCCAGTCATGTGATCAACAGAAAATTTTAATGAAAATGAGCGAGAGTGGAAGTAATCCTCTTGAATTGATTTTGAGAACAAATGGGTGGCTACCCCGAATGTATATAGCAAGATCATGTTTAAATGTTGGGCATTTCATTCTCCTATTAAAAGCACGTCTTAAGCACGAAACATCATTTGAATGTATTTTTATAGACCATTTCTCATAATGTAAGTCTATGGAAAAAACTATAAGATTATATGATCCAGACTCGTATCAAACATAGAAGGAAAAGAAGGACACGATAAAATGCTTTGGTTTGAATAAGTTTATGATTGATTACTAATTATATATATAATGAGTCAATACAGTTGTACTTTCCCCTACGTGGGTACAAGTACGCATGTAAATTTTTATAGAAATGAGAGAATTAATGAACACATACCACTAAATCGATATTTAAGAAAAATAACGGCACAGCGCCCAGTCCAGCAGAACAGTCATGAAAGCAAAGCCACTGCTTATTAATGCTCAGTGGTACTGCATGTTAAGTCACTTATTTTAATATGTTCATTGAAGTCAAATAATTATAATAAAAGTATGTAGTGACTGCGTATAAGATTAAATAATCCGTGGCCTACATGTATGTACACGGTAAATAAAAAAGCGGACGATCTTATCTCTTTTATGACCCAACACGATAAAGTGAAGAAGGTTTCAAGTTGCTACAATTGCAAAAGCTCTGCTCTAAGAACCACTGAATTTTAATGGGACTATACAATTTTCGGTCTTAATATTTTACTCTTCAAATTTCTAATTTGTCTTTGATATTTTCCAAAAAATTAGGGTCGGCGGATCTGAGAAACGAAAAATCAACAGTGGCCAAAACACAATAAAAATCAAGACACAGTGCAACACTTTGACCATAAGACATCTGAGATAAAATCGGAAAATATCAATTAGAAACAAGTAAATATCTTCGCTGCTTTTTAATACTATGCACCCGAAATTCAAAGTAAAACAAAAGAATACAGGAACATGTGATAATTTTTATAAGAAATGATTATAATTCTTGTAATAAGTATTGAAATAAATGTCCTGATTCTACTGTTTTTATGTTTGTTCGTTTGCTTGTTTGTTTGTTGTTGTTGTTTTTTGTGTGTGCTTAGTAAATTTCGCTATAAGAAAATCTACTTTGAACGAAAGATTCGGGGTCACAGATTTGGTTTTTCGAGTCATCTGCCGTTGAAATTTAATGATTCTACTTCAGGGTTATTTATTGTGCCCCGATTTCTTTTTTTCATTTTTTTTTTTGGGGGGGGGGGGAATTAAGATTTACCCTTGTCTGACCGTCCTTCCTTCCTTCATGCCCCCCTCCCCCCAAAAGTCCGTTTTAATGCTGTGTCTCATGAAACTTAAAAAGTATTTGTTCTAGAGTCATGAAACTTAACATGAATGTTAGTCATCATATGTAGTTATGCACCTGGGTATTTGCGTTTGGATTTATTATGTATTTGTAGAGTTATTGCCCTTGACTTAGAAAATATGCAATTTAAAATTTGTGTCGCATCTGGCTCTATAGTATTGAGTCATGAAACTTTACAGAAATGTTGCTCAGTATGTGAATTTGTGCACTCGATGTTTCACTTGTGGATTTTTTCTATTTTGTCAGAATTATTGCTCTTGACTTTGTCAAAGTTTGCAATTTTTAACTTGTGTCGCACATAGCTCAAAAGTATTTGACCAAGAGTCATGAAGTTTTACAGGAATCTTGCTCATCATATAAAGTTGTGCACCTTTGGTTTTGCTTGTGAGTTTATTCTGTTTTGTCTTAGTTAAAATTTGCAATTTTCAACTTATGTCGCACATAGGTTAAAGAGTGTTTGAAAAAAAAAGCAGGAATGTTGATCAGCATGTGAAGTTGTGCACTTGGGGTTTCGATTGCGGATTTTTTCTGTTATGTCAGAGTTATTGCCCTTGATTAAGTAAAAATTTGCATTTTCAATTTGTTTCGTGCGTAGCTCATAAAGTATTTAGCCTAGACTCATGAAACTTAACAGGAATATTGGTTATCATGTGTAGTTAATGTACCTGGGGTTTCGCTTGTTTATTTACCTAGTATTTGTAGAGTTATTGTCCTTAAACAAATACAAATTTCCAATTCTCAAGTTTCGTCCTGTGTAGCTCTAAAAGTATTTGATCTCAAGTCATAATAATAATAATAATAATAATAATAATAACTTTATTTACCGAAGGTAACACATTAAGACATATACAGATTGCAACATCTTATTTACAATGCGGCCTTCTAAAATAAAAAAATAAAATAAAAATAAATAAAAATAAACACACACACACACAAAAGAACACATATCAATCAAAGAAAATATAACATGTAAATGAAATGATTAAATGGTTATCACAATTTTAACATATATTAACACATATACTGAACATTCATACAATTCATCTTATTTATAATTAAACATAATACTTTCATCAGTGCATTTTAATCTGCAATTTAAAAAGTAAAATTAACTTATAAAATTAACACAGTAAAAAAGACCCCAAAAAAACTTGAAACTAAGACAGACACCCCCATTATTAGAAACATAATAATAAAAAACACATGTATGAATATAAAGAGCGTATCTTGTATATATAATACATAAGGACCGTGCTAAAGTTGGTTAAATAAGTATTTCTTGAAACTATTCTTAAATATTGACAATTTTGTTTTTCTTCTTATAGTCAGTGGTATGGAATTCCAAATAACCATGGCATTAAATTGGAATGTGTCCTTAAAATAATTAGTACGTGGTTTGTAAGACGAAATAAAATTTCCGTGAGATATCGATCTTAGATTATACTTTTGATTATTAGATATGTTAATTAAGTCTCGGATATATTGAGGGGACATATTATTCAGTGCTTTATATACTTGGACACCGGTGTGAAAATACATCTTTTCTTGAAAGGCAATATTTTTAATCTTTTGTATAAATTTTCTGATTGCTTTCTCATTTGAAGGTCTAGAATAATTTTGTAAATTCGTGTTTGTATTTTATATATTTTGCATATATATTTTTTGTTTTCTTTTCCCCATATATTACAACAATAATCAAAAATAGGAAGAAGGTATGCATTATAAAAAAGCATGCGATATTCCTTATTTAAAAAGTTCTTTATACGCCTAAATAAATTAACTTTAGAGTTCAATTTTTTACATCACATCATTTACCTGACAGTGCCAATTGAGTGTATTTTCAATATAAATACCAAGCAGTTTTTGTGATTCTACATTGTCAAGAGTTGAGTCGTTAATTTTCAAATTTAATGCTTTTGCAATCTTTAGCTTTTGTCTACTACCTACCAGCATACTTTTAGATTTTTTAGGGTGTAAAAGCATATTATTTATTTTACACCACTTTTTAATCTTATTAAGGCTATATTGTAGTTTTTCCTCTATAACTGATATGTCATCTCCGGATTTATGCAACATGGAATCATCAGCATATAAATCTATGTTAACATCCTCGCAAATATTTGGGAGATCATTTATATAAAGAAGAAACAGTAAAGGACCTAATATTGAGCCTTGTGGAACGCCAGAGGTAACATATTGTACGTCAGATTTTAAGTCTCCAATTTGAATTATTTGCAGACGATAAGACAGATACGAATGAAACAGTTTTAATGATGTGACAGAAAAGTGATAAAGTTTGAGTTTATATAAAAGTATTTCATGGTCAACTAAATCAAAAGCCTTTTGCAGGTCTAAAAATACTGTACCTATATATTTGCCACTATCGACATCTTTTAACCAGGAGTCTATCAAATGAATTAGGGCCGTATTGCATGAATGATTCTTTCGAAATCCTGACTGTTTATTATGGAAAAAATGCTGTAACTGATTAGCTAATATCTTAGATATTGTAGGCAAGATAGATATAGGTCGATAGTTGCTCGGAGCATCTTTCAGTCCAGATTTGAAAATTGGAATAACTCGGGCATTTTTTAATTCATCAGGAAATATTCCTTGTCTTATACTGTTATTAATTATGCTAGCAATCATTGGGGTCACAAATGCACCACACGATTTTATTATTTTTGGACATAGTTCATCTAGTCCAGTGGCTTTATTTGCATCTAATTTATCAATAATGTTTTTAACTTCAAATGCAGAAATGCTTTCAATTTTGAATTCTTTCCATTTCAATTTATTATCTAACTTATCCTTCAATATTTTAAATTCGTCGTTAGATAACTTACTTTTTCGACAATATTAGAAATGTTTACAAAATGTTTGTTTCCAATTCATTTATAATATTAGCATGATCAGTAAATGTAGTATCGTCAAAAGTGAGCCGTTCGGGAATAAGTACATTTTCCTTTTTACCTAAATTAGTTAAATCATTAATATTTTGCCAAATATATTTTGGATTTTTTCTTTCATTTATTGCATTATTGAAAATTTCTTTTTGCTTTTCTTAATCTCTGAATTCAAATTATTTCGTAATAATTTATAATTATCGAAATCTCCTTTTTGTGATATTATCTCTTAAAAATATCATTGCTTTAATTCATCAGTGAACCATTTAGGCTGTGCATCAAATTTAATTTTTTTTTCTATTATTGGAGCATGTTTGGTAATAATATCTTTTACTATTGAAAAAAAAGGTTTGTAAAGCTAAATTTGGATCAAAATGCCAATATACTCCACAGATTCTAGAGAAGATCGAGCTAAATCAGTCTGAAAAGATTGTTCATTAAATGTCTTGAATGATCTATACTTCATTGTCTTATGGAAACCACGTTTAACTCGTGATTTAACTGTTCTAATGAAACATACAGGGAAGTGATCACTTATTGATAAATTTGATACAAATATATTACAGACATGTGTATGACTATTCACACTGTCATAAATATGATCAATTAGTGTTGCACTAGTTTTAGTTGGTCTTGTTGGAGTTTGAATGAATTGCTTAAGACCAAATTTTGATATTAAATTAGACCATTTTGTATTATTGAACTTGTTTCTGAGTTTATCAGGCATAAAATTAATATTTACATCGCCTAGAATATAATACTCAGAATATTTGGAATCAATTTCATCGAATTGCTTTACAGAAATGTTAGTTGTATGCCTGGAGATTTGATTGTGGGTTTATTCAGTAATGGCAGAGAAATTGCCCTTGACTTAGTAAAAACCGTTCAATTATGTTGTGTTATGTAATCATTGAGTGCTTGAGTTAGAATCAACCAACTTTATATGAATAATGAAAACATGAACATCACTAGAAAGCTGTGCACCTTGGGTGCTGCATGTGGATTTTTTCAGTTTTGTTAGAGTTAGTGTCCTTGACTTTATATCAATTTGCAATTTTCAATCTGTTCATAGTATTTGACGTGTAGACCTGAAGGTTTGTTGATCAGCATGTGTACTTATGCACCTTTGGGTTTGCTTGTAGATTTATTCAGTATTTTTAAAGTTTTTGCCTTTGACAAAGTAAACGATTTTAATTTTAAACTTGGTCACGTGAAGCCCAAAAATATTTGACATAGAGTCATATGATTGACAAAATAATGGAGTGTGGGGCCCGTGTTCTATGTACACATTTCTATCTTTTTTTTGGTTCACCCTTTTATCTGGTTACAATACAAAATTGTTTTGTACATTCAATCAGGGATGTTATATTTCCGATCCTTAAGGATCGTTCAGCACGACAATATTGTTGTGTTTGGTGTATTTTAATTATTACTTTCCTGCATTTTTCAATTTGGGTGGTTCCAATAGTCCTCCTTGAATAATGTTGAATCGCCCTTAGGATATGTTGCCTTATATTTGTCTTTTGATGTCATATCTGTGATATGCAGGTTTCATAAACTCTGATTCCCTTTCTAAATTCAATTTTATTTAGTTCGCCCATTGTTTTCTCGTTTAGAGCACACGCATTCTTTTACTTGCGCCGCTTTTCATGGAATGGCACGAAAGTGTTTCATTGAAGGTTCCATAATGACTGCCGTCTGAACAAATCTGCGGATGTTTCTAAATTAAAATTTCCCCATCATCATGATTAAATGTTGAATTCTGCTAAAGCCGGTGCTAGGGGACGTGGACGGTAACTTGCACTTAACATTACCGTCCATCAACAGACTCAATCAAACCAAGCCTGCAAGATTTTCAATTTTGTCTTGTTGGGCTTTCTTAAGGGATTCTTTATTCCTCTCTATATTAAATGAAAAAACTTAACAATCATTAAAATATAAGCCATATTGACATAATTTCACTAAAGAAGAAACAACTCTTTAACAATAAGGATATTTTCCACGGTCACTCGAAATGATGTCAGCTACGTAAAAAACAGAAACAACTTTCTGCCTTTAAAATTAGAAAGATTATTAAAACGGTTGTATCATGTACAGACTCAATCAAACCGAGTCTGTAATTTTCATGTAATTTGTTTTGTGATTAATGCTTCCCGGGGATCACTTTGTTTCCAGATTTTTTTGTCTATACTCTGAAATTTTATATGTAAACGGAATTTATGTAAATAAGTTTAAATAGAACATCTAGTTTTTGCCACTGTTATAACATCTTCACCTTAAGGTCTATAAATATTCATAAAGGTATATGTTTACAATAATTTTGAAATATGACAAGCTTGTTTTAAATAGGGTAAATCCCCTCTAAAATCAGCTGAATCATTTACAACAAAACACAATATTCAACTTTACCAAAATCTAAGGATATAATCTCGATAGATTTGTCAAAGGATGCCTGTCTGATTTGCATAATGAGATATGTTTCACAAAGGATAAAATGTTACTATATATGGTCATGACTGCACAAACAACATTCCAATGATAAAAAATAGGTATCCTTGGTAAAAATAGATTTCTTGGAAAGAACTCGATGTAAGGATAATTTCAATGACTGAAATTGGCGGACAAATGAATTTTAAAATAAATGATGTCAGGTCTCTATATTTAAAACCTGTTTTATATGTAATGTATAATAAAAAGGTATAACAAACGTTAATGTAAGCAGAGTGAGAGAACAACCTAATAACTTTTTCCCAAGTTCATGTCCTCCTTATCCTTATTTGTCTGTTAAGGACAAAAACTAAAAGAAATAGAAATAGTGATCAATTAGTTATGTCCTTCGCCGCCCTGTCAATATTATCAAATATGCCAGGAATGAATGCAAGATCTTTTGTAAATGTTCGAAATTTATCAGTTTTTACAAGAAAGGTTTCAGCTTAAAAGGGTCTCCTTAATTACGCTTTAAGGATAATGTCCCTTGTCTTATAACGGAGTTTTGGCATGATAATATTTTGAAAGTTTCCTGTCAATACCTTTAACAGTTTACAAATCTTTCTACAAATAAGCAATAAAAATACATTATTCTTACTCAAAATAGGATAACAACGCCCAAAATATATTTTCAAAGAATAATTAAAACTTGTTCTCAACTGTGCCTGATAAAAAAAATTGTGGCTAGTAATTCAAGTGTCAAGTTCGTAATCTTTGATAACGTTCAATTTTTTACTAAATAAACAATTTTGACAGCAAAATATCTAAGTAAAAGGAATCATGAGTCCAAAAAAACATAGCTTTCAGAATTTTGCCCCTTTGCTTAAAACTGCGCGTTTTCCATGGTGATATTTTTTACATTGTTACCTTCAAAAGAATTGCAAGTGTAACATAAAATCTGTTTTGTTTCAAACACGTGTAAATTAAAAGTAAAATTAGATTTTTCAAAATGTAATTCCCTTTTAGCGTTTTTGCTTCAGTTTTGTTGGCCCTGGATAGCTTTTCGTCCCTTCACTTTTTAGGGAGGGATTAACTTTTCCCCATCTTGCCCCAATTATACAAAATTGTGGTTAAAACTTGTAGGGGATAGAGGACCAAAAAGGATTATGTGTATTTTTTAAATTTTTTCCCCGCCGTCTGAAACATGAAACCTTTCGAGCCCCCTTGACTTGCCAAAACCCCAAAAAATTTAATAAGCAGGATGTTACGGTTATCATAAAAAGGTTTTTTGGTTTTCAAATTATTTTTTTTTTTAAAATCTGACCCTTTCTGTTTTCCCCCAATTTTTATTTACCCTGTGTAACCCCAAAAAATATTGTCTTGCAAATAAACGAAATAAAAATAAAAAATTTGGTTCAAATGTATCCTGGATTAAAATAAAAATGTGTTCCCCTTTATATATTTTTTAAAACTTCTTTAAAAAGCCACGCATGAAATTTTTCCCAAAAATGGTGAAATACACCTATAATCTGATAAAACAAATTGAAGCCTTTGTCCGCTTTCATATGCATTGAAGTAAGGCATCGAATGACATTGTTTTAGTACCTTTTAAGGCTACTGTGAAAAAAATCTATCATATATTCATTTTTTAAAAAAAAAAACGTATCTCAGGTATTCTCCTCAAAATGAAGGTTTTTCTTTGCATAATGGGCAGATAAATCTACGAAGAAGTTACCCCTTTTTACTTTGCATTTATCTTACTACCAAGACCTAATGAATATAAAGCGCTCCTTAATAGAATTTGTTTCATTACAGACGTATTAACGCATAATTATAGGCTATTATTATGAGATTTTAAAACCTTCATATAACGAAAAAATATGTGTGTTACATTTTTGTTATAGAATTATGATTTAAAAAACTATGTTGGCCGGTTTTTTTCCATTTTTAAAACCGCACGAATTTTTTGCCTTAAGTTGATAAAAGCTCGCGGGCTACTTTTTAAATCCACGAGATTTTATGTCGAACTTGTAAATAATGTCGTGGACATAGACATTCACGAGGTCTTCTGTAACGCTACGGTCTTCGAGTTTTTTACAAAGGAAATCGCCGACATTTTTTCTGTCTACATAGTAGTCTAAGCCCATGCAAACATATACATGTCTTAGGAAGCCGATTCCGGATATCATAATCCGCGGTATTTTGTTACCCTGTAATCGAGCTTAGGCCTCAACTTTTATGACGAGTAATGTTTCTGCGACTAAAATAGGGAAAAACAGAATCCCTATAGAAATCTCAACACGGAAAAATTGAAAATGTCGCAGGCTCGGTTTGATTGAGCCTGTTCATGAACGGTATTGGAAAGTGCAAGTTATCGTTCATACGTGCTTACAACGTCCCGATTGAAAATTACTATTACTCGCCGGGATATTTTATGAGACCATTCAAATCAAGTAGCGGCCTAGCTATAACTTCTCCCCTCGTCTTTTTGTAGAATTTCTACAAAAATTACAAAAAATGTCGAAGATTTCCTTCTGTACCTCAACTTTTTATAAACAAACGAAGGATAAATTGTAGAGCCTACCGGCCACTGGAGTCAAAATGTTCCTTGCTGTTTCCAACAACTGTAACAATATATCGAGGTTTATATGTTCCCTGCGACATTTTGAATGATTTCGGCAGAAGATGCGAGTCAATATTTGATAACCATAAATTCTGAGATAGAATAGCTTCTTTTCTAACGCGTTTCGAAACAAACAAAAAAGTGAATTCCAGATTCCCTTTTACAAGGAGTAGACCTAAACATGCATAGGATTTTTTATACAAATATACTTTGAGAAACATAACCCAACAGGGTGTTAAAATATCCGATTTGAAAATCCAATCTCTAAAACAATGTTATAACGATGTATAATATTTCAGCCACAATGATAAACATATTTGTGATAAGTTACTGATAAAACGGGGTTTTTTACCTTGGGATATTTTCTTCTTTAATTACTTTAATTAAAATGTACCAAATTTATGCATAAAAAGGTGATATTGAAACAAAATCTTAATGTATTGTTGTCTTATACTTAATGTAATACATTTATACATTTATGTAATACATTTTATTATGATAACTGTTGAAAATAGATTTCACATTGGTGAATTTGTTATACGGAACTATAATTAAAGTGGATTAATAAAGAAGAAAGCATTAGTTTACTTTTATTTAATTTTTTTTTTATAAATATTATGACAAAACTTAAAATGCCAAAGTTCTTCCAAGATAACTGATAATAATGAGATTACAATTTCTGTACAAATTATAAGATGAGTGACTTCCATTGATTAAGCACATATCAAATACCACATTTTGCATAACTAAAGTCTATTTGTTATTGATAGTAAAAAGTAAGAGAAGATAATACGCATCAGGATGACAGTTATTATCATAATATTATCAGAATTATTTTTTAAAGAAATTGTAACAAAAGAAAAAACACTTAAAAAACAACTCACCAAATATCAAAAGTAAATTTACTCCTCCATTTGATTAAACAGTAAATGAAACATTTGCGATGTCATCCGTTCGTATCATCATGCGCATTAATTTAAATCTGCCGTTCAGAAACTACCCTAGTTTAAAGAAAATCGTCCAGTCCATTTACATATTTTTTAAACCGAAGCTCTTCTCTTCTTACATGGTTCATGTAAATGTTCGGTTACACATCCTGTACCAGATGAATAAAATATACTCGTAATTGAGCATGTGATACATGCAATAAATATAAAAAATGTTTCATTGTTCGGGTATAGCATAAAGACTATTTGACTATTTTTTCTTGATTATTCTTTTTGTGACTATTCACGATGGACACTAACAGTGGCTTATTGTTCAAGTTGTTACAATAATCATTAGTTACAACTTGATTAACGTTGATACAAATTGAGGGCATTATTTCTTTTTAAATTTTTATTATAATTTACTCTTTTCTCTGAGATCATACAGTAATGAAATGCAGAACACATATAAGAAAATAACAGTACAAGGGATACAGTTTTGTTTTTTATTTCAAACACAAACACACGCACAAAAGCTCGCATGCACGCACACACATCCACACACATACACACACACATTACAAATTCATAATTACCAACAAGATTTTTAACTGTATATATTCCGAACACACAAACAGCACACATACATTTCGGGTACCATCAGTAATACGATAAGGTTTGTCATGTGAATGCCAGGTAAGCGTACGTTTATATTGGTTCTTTATTCTCCAAATATCAAACACGCTAAATTTTTTTATTAAGTCCTTAATTTTTGTCTACATTTTTTGTGGCCATCTTTTTCTACCATTCACTTTGCATCTGCATCTAAAACAGTATTGACATCACTCCCCATTATGATGTTTTCTCTTCATTTTCCAAAATAAGATTTATCTAACTAATAAAAAATTGAAATTATTTGGTCCATAAATATTTATAACTATAAATGTGTTCTTTGTTTGTTTAAAGACTGACATAGGCAAACTATTCATTTCTTCGATTTGAATTATTCGTTCAATATTCTATAAATGTCCACGAAATGAATACACTAGGCAGTCACAGGAACAAAATTTTCTGCTTATAAAGAGCAAAATGGTAGTTTCCATTAGAAAATTTAGATTTCACAATAGTTGTTATGGAGAACTAGGAAAACGTTATAGTTCCTGTCAAATGAATGACTAAGACTTATTTCAATAATATTTACAATATCTGTTATTGTAATTTCCAGCTTTTCTACTTACGTGACTTGTTTTAAAACTACTCGTTGACCCTGTCGGCGTCTTAATGTCGTTTAACATATCAAGATATAATTACGCTTCAAGGTCAAAGTATATAATATTTATACAAAACAAATTCATGCTAGTACTTTTAAAAGTATATGTTTTTGTAATCAAATTTGCTGTTAATTAAGAAGCATACGACAATTTATTATTAGTATTATATTTTTAAACATATAATGTTATTTTGTATTTTATTGTGTTAACTTAATCTGATAAGATTATGGAAGTACAGCGACAGAAAAACGACAGAAATAATGATTAAATATAATCTATGTAACTAATTTTTCTATCATAAGATAACTATTTTCGAATGAATAAGTGTAAAACTTAAATAAAAAAGAGGAAAAATTATCATTTCACTATGATCCTTTATTCTTTAAATTGTGAAATCAGTGTATGTGTAGACGAAAAAATACACCTGTACATAAAAAAAATTCTAAAAAAAACGATTATTCTAAATTCATACCAACCTTCTGTCATTAGATAACAGGTTTTTAGAATAAAGAAGTAAAAAAATAAATAATTCAATCAATTAAAACAAGGGAAGCAAGAGCTTTCACTGAAAAATGCCTTACGCCCCCGGAAGGAAGCTTTGACATAAAACCTGCAATATATTCCAAAATACCGGTAATATACGACTTTGATAATATTATAACTAAAATTTCATTTATTCCATTACAAATCTTCAGAAATAGTCTAAACAAATTTTACTAAAACAAGATGTAACTATTTATAGCTCTAGTCGCCATTTTGTGCAGCGGAACAAAACGTGCCAGCGATATGCACAACTAGGGATGGTACTGATCACTTCTGTGAAGTTTCATTGAAATCCGACCAGAAGTTAAACCTTAGAAAGCCGGACAAGATTTTCAATGTATTGTCATGGTGGCCATTTTTTTCAGCGGTGCGGAACGTGCCCCGATATGCCATTAATGCACGATACTGATCACTTCTGTAAAGTTCTATTGAAATCCTACCAGCATAACAGCAGTTTGACTTGTGAAAGCAGTACAAGATTTTTCTATTTTTTGCTCTTGTGGCCATTTTGTTCAGCCAAGCGGAACGTGTGGGCGATATGAACAACTAGGGATGGTACTGACCACTTCTTTGAAGTTTCATTGAAATCCTGCAAGCATTTTTTTCCTGTGAAAGCCGGGCAAGATTTTTTATTTATAGCTCTGGTGACCATTTTGTGCAGCGGGCCAGAACGTGTCGGCGATATGCACAATTGAGTAGAAGGATAGAGATAATCAAAAATGGTTTATTTTATCATTATATACACACCCTTTTTTGAGTTTGTTGCAACCGGATACTTTGAAAATTGGGATCTATAAAATTGAATATGATGGGATATTCACCGGCAGAAAGTCATATTGACCGAGGCGATAGCCTCGGTCAATATGTCACCTTTCTACTTTTGTAACAAAGCTAACCGAAATACTGCCAAATGTACAGATCAATTTCCTTGATTATATCTCAAGCCTTTGTATGATGAAATAAACAAACAAAAAGAAACAAAATTGCTAAACATCTTGATTAAAATAGATATTTCTTTAATTATTATTTAATTATTTAAACCAGTGTTCACGGTACACTTTACTCAAATTACTTTCACATTCAATACTTGGTATTATTTTCATAACTATTTATTAAGATAATATTATTATATTTAAATGACATTTATCGCTCAGATTTCACCTAGGTTCCTGGTAATGGAGATCCTTTGACCAATACCCGAACTTATACTCAAACAATTCCTAGGTACATTCTTGTGTACATCTTTTTCATAGTGAAGCTATGTCAAATAGATGAAATAAGATTGCTTAGAAATATTAGTATATTCAATTTTGTTCAAAGACGAGTATTTCTAAGACAAGTTGTATAACAGTATTCCTGGGTTCCTTGTTTGAGTACAGGTCAGGCTGCCGATTTTCTCTGACGATTGCAGTGATAATGATGATGACATACTGCGCTGCTGGTTTTCAATATGATAATAGTGGTCTTTATCATTGTAAAATATCAAGCTGTTAGAAATGATGAACATCTACCCTGATAGTAAGGATGATGGTGGTGAAAGTGATCATGATATAAATCAAGCTGATATTCCTCATGATAATGAGCATGCTGATATTCCTCTTAATAATGGTTATCTTAATAATTGAACACAAAAAATTGTTGTTGATGATGATACATAAATTCTGATAATGATGAGTATGATGTTGAGATGATTGTTGCCATACAGACTTCTTATAATAATGATTGTCTTCTTAACAATTTAAGATAGTAATGTTGCTGATGATTCCAATGATAAACAGAAGTATGTCGACTACATTGATGATGATCCTAATAATAATAAATGTGATGACTGTAATGGTAAGAAGAAGCGTGTTGATTGATATGCTGATGATAACAATTTTATGATGATATCCTAATGATTTGAGTGATCTTAAACATTTTTAAAAAAAATTAAAATAAAGGGATAATCAATATATAATACAATATTTGCTGTACTATTGCACACTTCAGCTACATTTCTAACTGTATACATTAACTTTGAAGATTTCCTGTCTATAAAGGCCTATATTAGGGATCTTGGTATATTTGTAAAAGTTATTTCCGGATAATCGGTTTTCAATAAGCTCTACGTTTGACCTACCAGCACATGGAACATGCGTGGAGCAATGCGTCTCATGGGTAGTGAACTTTCTGCAAAAAAGTATTATAAAAAACTCGATATGCTTCAAGATAAAATCTGGACATTTCATCAATCTGACCCTTGACCTGCACATATTGATCTAAAATT